>NC_041720.1:3509954-3657454 GCF_900700375.1 Denticeps clupeoides | reverse complement strand
TGACGCTGAGTGATCGGACGGATTTTGTCGGGTGGTTGTAGCCTAGTGGGCAACAGAAGACCCAGGTTCAATTCCAACTTACTACCATTGTGTCCCTGAGCAAGACACTGAACCCTGAGTGTCCCCAGGGGGGGGGACTGTCCCTGTAACTACTGATTGTAAGTCGCTCTGGATGAGGGCGTCTGGTAAATGCCGTTAATGTAAATGTTGTCGTGTCTGCATGGTGCCACCCGTTCTACCCATGTCCGACGCGCACCTCCTGTCCAAGTAGGGTCACTACGAGGGGGTTGTCACTGGGGGGCCTTTGTGGGAAATTAATGGCTGACAGAGAAGGGCAAAAAAGACGGGACAGCTGCTTCTGTCACCGCCGAAGGAGTCGCCCGCCGCTTCGCGCCGTGACCCCTTACACTTGTTTTCTTGTTAATCTGATTTCACTGTCGGCAGCTGCCTTTCACAGTTCTCCCCGTCCCTGCGGGTCCCAGAACCGCGGACTCTGCGGGCCGGGACGAACGGTGGCTGTTTTGATTCCGAGGAGCGAGGACCCCCCCTCCTCTCACCTATTTGGAGGGCTTTGGTCACATGGTTGTAAGGTGAGCTGTTTGTCCAGGAGGCTCTGACAAAAACACATTCACATGCAGCTACCCATGTCGGTAACCGAGTCGCGTGAAAACAAAGAGGCCGGACGATTTACCGCCACATCTGTGAGGGACCCCTATAAATAATCCACGAGTCCGACTGGACCAGTGGGGCCAAAAGTGAAATTGTCCTCCACGATGTGTCAGTGGCATTCTATACAGAACCCGGTGTCCATTAAAAACACCAACCGCAGTGAGTAAACGTTCCTCACGGTCCTCCATTGTTTTTTAAAAAAAGATCTTCACTATTACATTACATTTACTTTATCGGCTCAGTTTCAGAAAAGTTCTGAGGCGGTTCTAAAGTTCTAAATCCGTGGTGATGTACTGTAGTTGGCAAAGAGGACTGTTGAGATCTGAAGGCCGTTGTTGATAAAGATCCTGCTTTGTGTCTCCAAAACGAAGTAACCTGGTAGAAACCTAGTGGGTAACACACTCGCCTATGAACCAGAAGACCCAGGTTCAAACCCCACTTACTACCATAGTGTCCCGAGCAAGATGCTTAACCCTGAGCGTCTCCAGGGGGGGACAGTCCCTGTAACTACTGATTGTAAGTCGCTCCAGATAAGGGCGTCTGATAACCTTCAACCTTCCCAAATCCCCCCACACCGCCCCTCTGCTACGTTCCCTCCACCGGCTCCCAGTAGCTGCACGCATCAGGTTCAAAATACTGATGCTGGCCTACAAAGCCAAACATGGAGCAGCACCATCCTACCTCACAGCCCTTATTACACCTCACACTGCACCTCGTCTACTCCGAGCCTCCAGTACTGCTCGCCTGGTCCCTCCATCTCTGAAGGTAAAAGGAAAACATTCATCTAGACTCTTCTCCGTCTTGGCCCCTCGGTGGTGGAATGAACTTCCCCTCGAGGTCAGAACAGCTCAGTCACTGAGCACCTTCAAACGACAGCTCAAGACCTTCCTCTTTAGAGAATATTTTGATGAACGTGTAACTTTTCTTATTGTCGAACTTGTGTACAGAATCTACAACAGAGTGAATAAAACATTTGTATTCATAGTTGGGGTCCTGGTGAACCGGAATTGATCTCTTCATCGATGGTAACTTGAAAGCACGTTGTAAGTTGCTCTGGATGAGGGTTGTCTGCCAAATGCCGTAAATGTAAATGTAAATGATGGCACCACCGAAATGCCACTGAGCAAAGCACCGTCCCCGTGGCTGCCCACTGCTCACTAAGGGTGGTGGTTAAATGCAGAGGACACATTTCAGCAGGTTCGAACCCCACTTACTACCAACGTGTCCCTGATCAAAGACAATTAGCCCCGAGTGTCTCCACTGTCAGACACTGATTGTGAGGCGCTCTGGATCAATGTAAGTGTTACCTGGCGAGACACAACCGTGCCGGTCGGGATATCACGGCGAGAAGGAGCGCCGGCGTTACCGGGGGTGTGGAGTGAGCGACTCTGCTCCCTTCCCTGCGCTGTCTGTGAGGCCCGATGTTCGCGAGTGAAAGAGGTGTTGAAACGAGGACCACAAAGGAGGGTGCAGGGAGCAAGGACAAGTGTGGCCATTAGGGCCGTTCAGGCTTTTAGAACTAAAAAAAATCACTTTATATTGTGCCTGCTTGTTATTAGGGCTGATCCTCTTTTTCCGACTCATAAACGTTTTTTTTTTCTTTTTGAATTTTCATTTTAAAACATATTGTTAATGTAAAAACCCTTGCTATTTATTGAACATGATTGCACTGATCGCCATTGGTTCTTCAAAGGATTTTATTAGCTGTTAGCATTAGCTGTTAACAATTTTTGGAAAACAAGACACATATTTTTAACCTATTAAGCAGACTTATTGCCATTAATACATGTTATTACATTTTTTTTCATTGTTTTTCAGTACCACTGAATGAGAGTGAATGCAGTGTTTTATGAACAAGCTTAAAATACCTGGTTTTGAGTCAATATTATTCATCACAAAGGTCTCATGTTGTCATGTGCATGCCAGCGTATAATTTTTCCGACTCCTGTTTAGGCCCCTCAATCAACCAGTCGTCAGCTTCGCTGTTAGGGACAGCCTGTTGGGGACAGCACCAAGTATCAGCGCAGCATCTGTGGAAACCTCGCGGCTTGGCCGGACTGTTAGCAAATATCCACCATCACCTTCATGTAAGTGACGGGCCCAGGCCTGTCACCCCCCTCCCTCGTTGGCACCCCACCCAGCTGTCTCCCAGGCCACGGGGCTCCCCGGTGACGGGTGACACATGACCATGACACTGAGCCCCGCCGCCGCTTCACCCCACAGACGTCTCTCCTTTGTTGGACGTGCGCGAGCATTGTTACGACCCTAATTTTAACCGCTGGGTCCCGGTCCCGGTGCCCGAAATAGGGTTGAGTGACAGTCATGGGTTTGACACGGAGCCAGGGGCCGAAATTTCTTGCCCCTGTGAAAATTCCGCGCTCGTATATATTCCTGTTCGATATCTGGCCCCAACGTCACCGTAAACCGGGCGGCAGCCGGAGACGCTGAGGTGCGACTGCTCGTGTGCCACCGGGGGGGGCGCGTGGCCATGCAGAGGCGTCCGTCCTTCGCCAGGTTGATGGTTGTGATGTGATTTACATTCCCGCGCTATTTCATTATCGTGAGTCGAGCATGCAGAGCGGGCCGCCCGGGGGGGTGGGTGGGCTTGAGGACTCTCGCCGGGCCGGGCCAGATGCATCCGAGGAATGCAGGGGGCAGCCAAAGGTGCGTGCCAGCCTGTCACTTCTGGCCGCCAGTGACACGAGTGCCCCGGACGCAACCGGCGGGCATCATTTCTTGGAAAGAGCCGCGTGTGAAGCGAGGTGCATCTTCGTCCTGGTCTTCATTCGTGCCTCCCGTTCACCAGGGGCAGTGGTGGCCTATAGCGGTTAAGGAAGCGGCCACGTAATCTGAAGGTGCCTGTTCGAATCCCGATCCGCCAAGGTGCCACACACTGCTCCCCGGGCGCCTGTCATGGCTGCCCGCTGCTCACTCAGGGTGATGGGTTAAATGCAGAGGACAAATTTCACTGTGTGCACCGTGCGCTGTGCTGCTGCGCGACCATCACTTCACTTTCTCAGGACGAAACAACATACCGTATAGCAATGATGACGTATCTGATAGATTTTACTGTATTTTACCCAAATGCCTTCTGAAGGAAATATTTCATTCTAAGATATGCCTTGGAGACGACATTGGGTCCATTTTCCCTGGGGGACTTAGATGCTCCCGAATGAAGACGGCCGTGTTACATTAAACTTCTTCGCTTCTGAGAAACGACATGAAAATATTGTTCTGCAACAGTGAACGTGTCTAAAAACTCATTTCCATAAAGAAATGCACACGGAATATGAAGACACATTTGTCTGACCAGAGGAACGCACCGATCAGCCAATCGTCAAAACTTCCCTGAAGGAAATGCGCGTTAGGCCGTCGTTAAATGAATCCGCCGGCCTTGCAATTCATGGGCTAAATAAATAAACCGTCCCTGAATGAAAACTGCTTTCTCCCTCACGCGCACAAGTCAAGTGTTTGGGCGGAATGGGGGTTTCATTCAGCGGGATCGGCTCCGCAGAAGAATATATTTGTACACAAGCTATTATCTGCAGAATAAAAGGGCAGCGTGGCCAGGAGTAGGAAGCGTTCAGTAATTAAAGGAAACATCGCGAACGTCCACAAAAGACATTTTGATTAGAAAATCATCACCAGAATTAATTGCTTTCGTGTTTTGTTTTTTTTTTTTCTTCTTCTCCTCCTTAATAATTCTAGCCAGTAAGGAAAAAGAAAAGAATGCCTGTGCCTTTCGCTTCAATACAAAAGCAGAGAAAAAACAAAAAAACTGACGCTTGTCCAAAATAAAACTTTTTACGACATGAAGACCGTTTACCCATAAACTCGTAAAAATGCGTACAGATCGTGAAGGGAGACAAATTGGAATTACACACGTCCGTGGAGGTGATTTATCATTATTATAACAATTTACAAGAAGCATGTTGAGAATGCCTGAAATGTTTGGCCTCAGCAAGGCAAGGACCAGTGTTTGGATTTTGGCATTTCCTTCACAGTCCAGGTCGCAGCATTAGCATAGAACAGGTGTGTGTGTGTGTGTGTGTGTGTACAAGGGATGACCAATTCAGACAACATCATACATGGACGCAGTATAATCATTCAAACTTTAATGATTTTCTACAATTTTATAAGTACGTCCTTAAATGTTTATTTATTCCTATGTGACAATAAGTGAACTTTTAAAAGGACCTTTGACTTTATGACCACAAATAATATAGGACATGCAGTGTCAAAGTGAGATGTTGCTACCATCTGAAGTCTTCTCAGCCAATCAGGCGGCCTGGATGTGAGTGTGGAACTGCCCAAACTGTGGTATAATTTATAACGTAGAATTAATTTATAATTCAATGCTATACAAATGCTACGCAGTTCCGGGAATGTGCCTCCTTCCATGCCGTAACTACTGAGTTTAGAAGTGATGCAGTTAACTAGAAATAAGGTTATAGAAGGAACGTGTCTGACCTTTGACCTCTGGGCCATGGGGGAATCTCAGTGAGGGTAATTTATTCCCGATTCCGCGGGATAATGACTTCCTCGCCCTGCGCGGCTGGGACAGGTGTCACCATATCCGCGCTGGAACAGACACTCTCTGTTTCACGTTTCGCCGGATCCGCCGCATTTGCGCACAGTTGCTGTGGTCACACAGGGTGCAGGGGTTCAGCCTCGTGTCACACATGGCGCAATCCCTCGATCCCACGGTGGCTTCTTCCGTGAACGCGCATCTGGATCTTTGTTTTCTCCCCTCCCTCTCTCTATCTCTCCCTCCCTCTCTCTCTCTCTCTTTTTTTCACTCTGTCCTCTTAAGTAAATCATGTTGTGGTGGGCAGCATGGAAGCAGAAACATCTTCATCTGACTCACGTGAAGCCCCAAAAAAAAAAAATGCCCCCCCACCCCCCTGCTTTCGCACCCTTCCCTAAAGTACATGTTTGCATTCTTCCCGCGCTTCAAACTTGCTCCGGCACGGCCCCGCCTTTCATCTCCTCTCTCGCCCGGGCAGATTACCTGGAGATGGAGGGGCGAGGCCCGGGGTCACGCGAGTCGGCGGGCCGCACAAAGCCGGGACGCCCTGTTCGCTGACAAGAGGGGACCCGCAAGGTGTCGGTCCCACGCCTCCCCGGCTCCGGCCTCGGCTCCATTAGATGCCGGGTGTTAACGCTCGGCAAATTTCTCCTCCTAAAGCCGTTTGCGTAGAAATAGAAGCCCTGTCGGGTTACACCCCCCCACCCCCCACACCCCCAACCGCCTCCATTGTTCCTGGCCTGTCAAATCAGAAGCGGAGAGTTATGGCGGAGCCGCAATCCGATCCCCGCCAACAGGTGCGCCGGGCCCGAGCCCGCTGTGCGAGGGCACCTATTAGAGTCCGCCACTCGCGTTGACCGCTTCCAAGCGCTCGTGACACTTACTCGTACGCGGGGCTACCTGTTCGGCGCCGCGCCCGGCCTTTGTGGTCACCGATGCAATCACTGCATCCAAGGCGACTTCTGAGGGAAGGGACGACACGGAGACACGCGCCACGGGCGTGCACAATAGGTGCAAGGTTGAAGTTGGGGTGTGGGAGATCCTTGAAGACGGAGCTCGGTCCACCGTCGGGAAGCCACAGCCGAGGACAGCCTTGACTGGGATCTCTTTGTGCGTGAGGTTAGCCGTCCCCGGTGCCTTTATAATCCGGTTCAATTAGGCGAGCGCAGACCTATAGATTCCTACAGAAAGTCGCTCTGAAGACGGGTGGAGGTCCTCCTGATTGTAAAAAAAAAACTAATTACACGCTGCTGTCCGCCACGAGCAGCAGAGGAAGGTGTCGCACCACCGGCGGTCCACAACTCTGCCCGAGCTCATTACACAGGATCAGTGTTCATTTACGCTTCACTCGTTACCATTAAAACGATCCACGATGGTCACCGGGTCATTATATTACATCAAGGGAGCTGTGCTGGAGGGAAAGGACGGGATCGTCCCCGTTTTACAGTAGCTACCCGCCCAGGCCAGCAGACATTGGCGTTTGTCGTGAAATGACCTCAGCTTTTGACCTCTGAACCCTGGGCAAAAAAAAATGTGACTGCATCCAAGAGGCATTTATGGTGTGGAGGAATGCCAATCATCCCCTGTGAAAATCCAAATACATTTACGCTTACATTTACGGCATTTATCAGACGCCCTTATCCAGAGCGACTTACAATTAGTAGTTACAGGGACAGTCTCCCTGGAGACACTCAGGGTTTAGTGTCTTGCTCAGCGACACAATGGTAGTAAGTGGGATTTGAACCTGGGTGTTCTGGTTCATATGCGATTGTGTTACCCACTAGGCTACTGCCACCCAAATAAGAAACTCTACACGACTAGCCGAGACTATCACCACTTTTAAGAAGCAGGTGAAAACCCTCTTGTTCAAAAAATATTACAGACAAATCTAACACTTACACACGCACATGCGTACACATTGCACAAACAATACAAAAATGTATAAATACATTATAATTTTTCCTCGTCTAGCACCTAACAATCTCTGAGCATGCTCTTCACTGACAAGTCTGTGCCTTATCAGGGCTCTTAGTTTGTAAACTCAATATTCTATAGAAATCGAACGAGAATTGTTGGTGTCTTCCTCTTGTAAGTCACTTTGGATAAAAGCGTCTGCTAAATAAAGTAAAGTAAAGTGTGCTCGAATGACATCGTCCCGCAGGGAAATGAGAACAGGCCACAGTGACAAAGTTCTGCAAAGGTCTGCACATCAGCGACCTCTTCGTAATCACGTCACTTGTCATTCCATAGTCCTGTAATATCTGCACCCCGCTGTTTTTCTGCCTCAGTGCGCGTTGATTGTTTGGAATGTGTCTGTTTCAGAACGTGTTTTTTTCATCTGAAATGAAAAGGTTTTCCTGGGTCCCTTGTGACATACAGACTTTTTACCAGACTTAGGGTCGGTCTCTCGTTCCGGGACTGGCACGTAACCCACACGGTTCAGTGTTGGTGGGGTTATCTCATGTTTGCTGTTGATCAGGCCAAATCTTCTTATTTTTTCCAGGGGTGATCCTCTGTGTTTAATTAAATTAATACCAAAAACGAAACGTTTTGGCCTGTGTGGAGAGGGTGGTAGTAGCCTAGTGAGTAAGACCCAGGTTCAAACCCCACTGACTACCATCGTGTCCCTGAGCAAGACGCTTAACCCTGAGTGTCTCCAGGGGGGGGACTGTCCCTGTAACTACTGATTGTAAGTCGCTCCGGATAAGGGCGCCTGGTAAAGTCTGTAAATGTAAATGTGTAACTGGCCATCAGCAGGCACGTGAAAAAGGGACACTTCTGTCTCGCATCTCTGGTATTGTTTCTGAGCCAATGTAAGTTATTATAGTCACCAATAACCTAACCGCTGGCGACCAGCACCCAGGGTTGTTAGTGTTGTAAAGGGGGCTCTTGGGCACGTGGCGACCTCACCCCGGGGAAGGAAAGGGGGGGACAGCAGCGCGAAGCGCGACGCCGCGCCTCTCCGGATTGGTCGAGCGCGCACCCCGCGCCTCCTCGCTCGGGGTCGGCCGCGCGCGCGCGCGCCCGCACCCCGCAGTGGCCGCGCGTAACGGAGCCGGAGCCGGAGCCGGGACCGGGACGAGCGCGCACCGGGCAGCGCGCAGCGGGGACCCCCGCCGCCCTTCGCCATGAGCTGCCTGGATGTGATGTACCAAGTGTACGGCGCGCCGCAGCCCTACTTCGCCGCAGCGTACAGCCCGTACCACCACCAGGTCGGTTCACTCGCGATTACGAACTCAACACCTCGTTCGTGCGTAGGTGGCTGGAGGTCTTGCATTTAGTCCTTTTAAATTAATCTTGACTAAAGAATTTTAAAATTGCCTTTATAGACGGTTGTGAACGTGTAATGATTTGTGTAAAATGTTTCATAATTTTTTTAATTCTGTAATAATGATATGTTAGACACGCGACAAACTTGTATTTATATTTTAAAATCTTTTTAAAAAATGACTAGAGCAGACACGAAAGCGTGGCTAAGCGAACATCTAGAAACGAACGGGAATAATATGATATTGATATATAATATGGTATTTGTATATGATATAATAACATGTATTATAAAATCGTATCCTGGGACGTTTTGGACTTGTAATTGACGTCGGACCAATTAGTAACGTGGCCACGTGGTCCCGACCGCTCAGTTTACGGATCAATACCAGTAAAACCACTTTTTACTTTTTTACTTTGTAAAGAAATTGGCATTTTACTCCAAAATGCAAGAGGCCCCGGAGAGCAGCGGCACCAGCGCCTTCTCCAACCTGCCCGGTCCCGCCATCAAGGAGGAGGAGTGCGCCCGCGACAAGGATCGCCCCCCGGAGGCCGAGTACCTGAGCTCCCGCTGCGTGCTGCTCACCTACTTCCAGGGGGACATCAGCGCGGTGGTGGACGAGCACTTCAGCCGCGCCCTCAGCCAGCCGGCCGGCTACGGCCCGGGGGCCCCGGGCGCCAAGTCCGGGCGGGACGGGGCGTCCTGGAGAGGTCTGATCATGTGGGAATATTACATAGCAAAAATTATATAGGACTTCAGTTGGTTCATTTTTTTGTATTATGTGGTTTTTGTTTTGTTTAACGGGTTTATGGTTTAATATCCTTTTTTTGTGGGTACAGTATCCCAGTCAATCTTGTATTAATATTTTGTCATTTCCACCATCCAGATGGATCCTTCCCCATGAACCAGAGAAGCTTTCCTCCCTCGTTCTGGAACAGCGCCTACCAGCCGTCGGTAGCCGCGTCCCTGAGCGGTGCGCTGGGGGCGTCTCACTCCGAGCTGCCCTTCCCGACGGACCCGTACTCCACCGCCTCCTTACACAGCCACCTGCACCAGGCCGCCCCGGAGCCCTGGCACCCCTCGCACCACCACCACCCCTACTCCCTCGGAGGAGCCATCGGCACCCAGGGCTCGGCGTACGCGCGGCCCAGCGTGCACGACGTGTACGGGACGCACTTTGACCCCCGCTACGGCTCGCTGCTCGTGCCCTCCGTGCGGCCACACAGACTGCCGCCGGCCTCGGCGGCCGCGCAGGGCACCTCGCCGTGTGACATCGGCAAGAGCGAGCCGGCCAGCTCCGCCTGGACGGGGGCTTTCACGGGGACTGGGACAGACATGGGTCAGGGACTCAGCCTCAATGTGGACACAGGTAAAAAAAAAAAATGCACATTTTACTAAACACACACTGAACCGGTCTGAAGCTTCACACGTTCGACTTCTCTCCACCACCTTAATTTGGACACCGGCATCTCGGAGGTTTAAGCCGGACACTTTCTTATCATTCACTCGTGGTAATGAGCATCGTGAAGCGGCTTTTGATGTTGACAATAGTGAACAAAGCAGGAAAAAAAAACGAATTCATCAAACAAACTTCACTTCCTCCTCATTCGGAGTCTCCTTAACCGTCCAGTCTTTTGACTGGAAGGGTACATATCTTTAGTGTTCTCACACCTGATTGGACCAGGACAAAAATACAGATATGTGCAGCTTTATTGTTTCTTGTACAGTGTGGTCAGGTTTGGTCAGTATTACCAGGCTGTGATTTTATATTTTATTTCAGACGTACGTCCCTCTGTCACTCTTGCTTCATATTCATCTTTTTCTATAACAGAAAAAAAAATTGATTCTGTTTTTCTTTTATTTTTTTATTTTTATTTCTGACTTGTCAAGGCCGCTGTGCCACAATGTGCTTCCGTGATCATCTTTTGCTATGCTCGATGCTTTCCCACTTTCTGCTCCAGACTTTTAATGCTGTTTGCTTTCTTCTTCCTAATTTTCACCTCTTGCGTCTCTTTTTTTCCTTCCACTCTGTTTTCTTCTTCTTCTTCCTCTCTTTCCCTGCCCCTCTCAGGCCTGCCGACCCAGGAAAAGAGCAAGGACTTGTACTGGTTTTAGAGCTCCGCTGTCCCTTCCACCAGCCTCGGCTGGTCTTTGTGTTTCTGTGCCTTGCCCTCACCCCCCAGCCCCAGAAAAAGAAACTTTGACGGCCGTTTTTCCGTAACAGATTCTGATCTCAATTGCAGCTCGGCGCTACGGCCTCTGCGGCAGGGCCATCCTTTGATGGAGCCGAGTGCCTAACGCCACCCAGGAAGAAGGAGAAACCCCTGGGGGGGGGGTACGAAACTGAACTTCGCTGATGCAACAAAGACAGACAGCGTGCGGGAAATTGGGGATAGGCGGGGCCGAGATTACCAGTCCGGAGGAACAGCCTGCCGCATGACTGGCAGCTGTTAGCACACACCAGGCCCAAGTCTTTCAGCGACTCCACAGAGGACACGTGCCCAACGAGAGACAAAAGACATTTCTTCAATGAGAGAAAAGAAACTTTCGAGCAGCACTGTGTGTTTCTTTCGGTTCAACGCGTTGTCGTTATTGTTATCGTGATTATGAATGTTATTACATTTTTTCGTTGGACGAGTGCTGCTCGGATGGGGACAGGCCGAGCTCGGCTTTGACTGAAGAGAGGATCGGGCTATTTGGAGCCACTTGACTGTCTGCACCGCTCACAGCAGCTGTCAACGACAACTGTTCTGGAACCCAGCGAACACACACTCGCACACACACTCACAATAGCACTGCCACCGCACAGCGTACGACCAAGCACGGGCCCCGGATTTCATAAAAGGAGCATTTTGTCGAACCTGGACCCCCACCCACAGGGAACAACTGGTCTGGCTTTTGATTTGCGGCGGGCTAAGCCTTAGGCCAAGGGGGGAGGGGGGTGTACAGATGCTGGCCCTGCGTTATTTACCTTTTTTCTTTATTTTTTTTGCCTCCGTGTGTGCATGTGTACGTGTACGTGTCAAGTTCACAAAGTGTCTGTTTTTAAAACCTACGCCGAGCCTTTAGTTAAACTGCTTCTCCCTAGTATGTCGTGCAGCATATTAATATATTTTGCCTTGTAATGTTTTTTTTTTCCTTTTCTTTGATACAGTCTTGAAGTAAAGTCAGTATTTTGTCTTTAAGTCTGAAAGAGTGGTACAATCAAAGACACAATGTCACTAAGACACTGTGCACGTATGACTTAGTGCATGAGGCCAGATTTCGCCGTGCAATTATGCTGCGTTTAAGTGAAGTATCGAAACCAACCACATTTACAGTCAATGACATTGTCAAGTTGTCAAGCTATGACGTAGAAAGGCACAACATTAGTCGGTGTTTACATTATTTCAGGATGACGTTTCAGTTATTAATAACTGTCTGTCATGCTCATGTCACACACATATAACTCATGCTTGCCAAATGCATGAATAAAATTAGGAATAATAATAACACAATAAATTGAAATGCTACTATTAATTAAATGCTAGAACTGATGTGCATAAACTACTCTTCAATCTCTCCGGCTCTCGCAAGACCATGTTGTTCGAAATAAATGACCCGTTAGCTTAAAATTTGGTGTTTCGTCAGCTCGTCTATTTTTTTTATTAATTAGACTGCAAGTAGGAATTTGCACTTAAACGCAGCATAAAACACACAAACAAGAAGGCTAGTTCCTTCAAGTTTATGTTTATTTGTGTAAGAAAATGTATTTGTGCCGGTTTTAAAAAAAAGTTCTGCTTTTGTGCTAATCAGACCGGTTATACCAGCTACGACTAGCTAAAACCCGCTAGCAGTGTTATGCTTTTTTCCGGAAGGTTAGATGTAATGTCATTGTTATAGGTATATAAAAAAAAACAAGTAATTAATTTTACAGTATACTGCGCGAACGTGCTTTGAACGAGTAAACCGCGTCCTCCTCCTCCAGCTCGTCTTGGGTTCCCTTGACCACAATCGTGAAGATGCGTGGCCCGCGGTGCTGAATAGGCCCGAACACTCGAGAGTTCAAAGGAATACCAGCACGAGGCCGAAAACATTCAAAGTTTAACCAATTTATTTCCCTGCTCAGGGTCAACACTTTGTGTTGATTTCATTTGTTTGGCATGTCAGCTGCCTGCGCCACAAGTGGAAAAGAGACTCGGTCTCAAAGAGATTCAATTGCCCGTGCTGTATTTACCGTCAAGGTTTATGGGGGATGCATGCGTGGTGACGGCCTCGCCGAATAATAGATGGAGACAGCAGGTTAGCTGCATTTTTATTTCCTCAACAATGGATCAAAAAAGATTTATTATATTTACAGTTTCAAAAGCTTATTGAGTTTCAAAACACTGTTTATTGAGGAGAAGAGGCAGAGAATCCATCGGCAATAATGAAAATGCTAATCTGAACCAACATTGAAAAACAGTCTGTTTAGATTAGCAGTTTTCTGGGCTGAATAGTAATAATACTTTCATTACAAGTTCAATGGGTTAAAAAATATGTACTTTTCAAAAAACATATTAATGTGGAAAAGAGGTGGGAGAATCCAGTATTAATGCTAATGCTAATAATCACATTATTCGTGGTGGACGTACGATAACCATCTTCTTGGCTGGACGGCAAATGTGTACTGAGGATGTTTGCACGGTGACAACCTCACCAAATAATAACCAGAGATTGGAGGTAAGCTCTCTGTTTAATCTCACATGTGTGTTTTTTTTCAAGAAAAAAGTGGTGGAAGAGTCCATTTCTGCTAATCTTAAAGCTAATCCTTACAGTAACCATTGTACAAAACAGTCACAGAGGACTTATGTGCATTAACTTCACTAAATAATAACTAAAGAATGCAGACTGGCCTTATTTTTATCACCCCTCCAACTGGTAAAAAAATAAAGACAAAACGTCCATTTCAAATGCTTCCAAGGTGTAAAAAAACTATTTTCTTGTGGAAAAGAGATGTAATACTTGACGTAATACGGATACATTCGTAGTTTTAGGGTCTGGGTGGGAAGGCCGGACCACCATATGCTCTGCCTTCTCTTGTTGTCTTGTTTTTGAGTACCCAGACAGCTGAAGATTAATGTCAGCCCCTGACCAAAGTGATGAAGGACAAAAGAAGAGCGTGGAAAATGAAGACTTTTTCTCGAGTAGCCTACTGTTAACACTGGTTTAGCAGGAAAACAGAGCCTGTTGCCCACCGAGACATGAGTCAAGGAAACAAATTTACACCTGCACACGCGTCAGTTTATGCACTGTGTTTTTTTTTAAGAGACCCCAATGATGCAACCTTTGACAGATCCTTCCCAGTTACACAAGGGCTATTTTAGTTTTGGCAGAACTATTTATTTCAGCTGGGGGAGGGAGTCGCGTGAAAAGTTGTTGTCCACGAGACGCGAGGAGACATGTGAACGCCGCGGACACCTGATCAGTGCCGTTTTCCGCGACTGGCATATTTGTGAAGTTAGCACATAATCCCATAGCAGGAGCTCTCAAATTGTTGGCCGCTAATTGGCGTAAAAACTGGGCTGTCAATCACATAATCCCAAAACATGCAGATCCCCATTTCCTTTTTTGGGATTGGGGGTGAAGTATCTGCACGGGGCCAGTTGTCACTATGTGTGCCCTTCACCCCCTGAACAATCAGACGTTCGGCGGGTCAAATCCAGAGTCCCGTAGAACAGTCTGGAAGCTGCTATTTTAATCGGAGTGTTTCCTTGCAAGCGATAATCGTTTAATTTTATACCATTTAGAAAGTCATAAAGCAGCACAGTCTGCTATGTAGATAAGCCAGACGGAGGCAGCTAATCAAAAGTTATGCGTTTGTCAAACACAGAGGGCACTCGCTTTTCCACCCGATATGTCTTGGCTGCAACTCAGCAGACATACATTTTTACAGAGCATGGCCACTTTGGCTTTAGTGGTTTAATAAAATTGTCACACATTTTCAAGCTAAAAACATATTCACTGCTTTAGTCACCTACGTCTACATTTTATATTGCAGAGGTTTTAGTCAACAACGTGTGTAACAAAAGCCAAAATTTCGTTAGAAGCAAGTGATGAAAACCTTGAACTCTTTGTCGTGTTGAACAGTGTCTGCATTCTGGCAGGATGCATTATCTAGCTGAAATAGGCCACAGGCAATACTGTTACCATGAATTACCGTGACTGGATGGCAGTTTTTTATTTATGCCGTGATTTATACAATGTACATTGGCTCAAAACGCAAAACAATGGGACAGTTCTCAAGACCTCTAGTGAGCAAGGCAACATTGGCAAGGAGAAACTTCTTGAAAAAGAAACCTTGAGAGGAACCAAGGCTCAGCAAGGGGAAACCATCCTCCTCTGGTCAGCACTGAATTACACTGGGTTGTTCAATGCTAGCAGGTTATAGAGGCTATTGCTGCCCAGTTATGTTATGCTGTAATACTGAGGTAGCATATCAGAGTTCCCGCAGATGACAATCAGGTGGCCAAGTACGGTCCAAGCAGAGAAATCCATGGAGGTCAGCAAGGTCACACAATCACTTCACACCAAGATGCCGTCCAGGAGAAATTCCCAAGGGAGTTGATGCTGGATATTACAATGAGTTAACAAAGGACTATCCTGTGGTACAAACCACTGCCAGAGAAGAGATGCTATTTGGAGATGGTTTTCACTTCATCAATCAGTGGGATTAAAGATGTTTTGCTTTTATATTGGTCTTATTGGTCCCCTAATACCGTATGATAATGTTTTATGGGAAGGGTGGGAAATTCTCTGAAAAAACATGAGAAATGGGAGGTAACCTTTCTCCTTATGACGTCATAAGGGGACAAATTCCAGATCTGACCATCTGAGCTGCCACTCGGTGAAGCAGAATGGTTAAATCACTCATTGGGCTTTGTTAAATGATCTCACAAAGTGAAATTTTCATGATAGGGGACCTTTAATGATGTGGCTGATTGGTAAATCTACAATTAGAATTCCACGACATCAGTAAGCCTGTGCATCAATATCACCACAACCCTGCATTTCCATCTTCTGTTCCTCAGCATGTTGTCAAATTCAACTGGCCCTGTTAATGGAAGGCTCTGTTCCATTACTGCACCAGCCAGCGCAAGACATTCATGCAGACATCAAGGAACTTACAATGAAGAGGTGACAAACAGGCCTTTTACCAAGGTTCAACCCCAGCCTTGCTTTTCATCTTTCTATTCAGTCGAAGAACACCCTCACGGCTACTGGTGCTGCATTTCTAACACTTCTAACACCCTCACAGCCCCAACTGTCACACCGGTTTTGTGCTCAGATGAAGCGGGAGCGCCGTTGCTTTCTGCGAGTGCTGCTGCACATCTAGACGCTAGACTCTTGGCTCTCTCTCACGCGCACAGATGGGGTTTGTGCCGTTCGACCTCACAGTGGCGGTCAAGGAATTCGAACTGCGCTAATGCTGCAGAGCTGCAGAGACACTCTGTAAGCCATTCAGACCGTCCACAGGGGAGTCACGGCTGGCAGTTTTCACATTTGTCATCATGAGCCATGCCAATGTGAACACAGGCCTCCACCAAAATCACAGTTTACAACAAATGAATAAATAGCTATCGTCGAAAACAAAGGGCCGCGACTGAAAGACACGCGAGTGTGCATTCTGTTTACATTTCGTGTGCTTCAGAGATGCAGCAGAAAAACTATACAAGTATACAGAACAGTCTAATGATATTTCGCCTGTACCTGCACTAGCTTTTTTGATCACGTCAGGATCCGGTCCGGCAGGGGATACTTCGGGTCTGGACCAGAGATTTGTGTTCGTTCCTGATTCCTGATTGTTTCCTGATTGTGCCTGTATAAAGCTGCCCTGTTTGTGTCTGTTCTCGGTCGGGTCGTTGTTGGTGCTGTTTACCCTGACGACCCGACCAGATAGGGATACAGACGATGCCGCTCTGCTGAGATCCAAGCTGCCGTGGCTCACCGGAAGGACGCTGTCCGCGCCCTTGAACCTGGCCAGTTTTGGCTTCATGTTTTTCAGGGTCCCGACATGCTCGATGGGTTTTCCGTGCAATCGAGGATGCCTGTCCCATGGTCCCATGTCTGGTGGCGTTCGGGACAAGGAGAAGTGGCCATTCAGCGGGGTGTGCCAGAGTCTTACCGGAGCAGCGGGCGCCTGTGGCCTTCCTTACCATGTCTGGCCACCATGACACCATGAAACTATAATTATTAATATTGCTCTGCATAATGTTTATATGTGTATGGTTTGCAATGCTCGAAATTCACTACTCTTTTCACAAGTGGAAAAAAAATGATTTATTTTGGTATACTTTTATTACCTTTGTAAATAACATAGGTCATTTTTCTTAACACGCTGCAAAAAGGAAACTTTAAAAATGCCTAAATTACTAAAATTCTCAATAACTTTTTTAATCATAAGAAAACAGCCGACTTGTGGTTTGTAAGTCTAATTTGCCAATTAATTAAAAGGTACTCCAAGAATTAAGACTGGGGTGACAACTTTTGACGTCGAGCTGCTGAACTGGTGATGGGGAGTGGGATTAAGGCTGTGCTGCGTCTCGGGTATCTGGTTTCACCGCACGGCACATTGTTTGCATTTTAACCGGGGCTGAACGATCCCTACATTAGAGCTGAGTCCACTAGTCTTGTACTTGGCATTCTTGGCATAACTAATATGCAACCCTAAAGAAACAAGGCCACCCGTTAGAAGTGCAAGTCGAGGCAATGAAAGGCACATTTTTGGCGGGAAGCAAAAGAAATAAAAAAGACGGGCCATGTGTCGGCTTTCGCTCTGCATTACATCCTTATTCGCCAAAATTGCGAGGTCCAGAACTGACGTGCAATCAGGGCAGACACACGCACGGCAGATTAGTTCCCCGTATTTTTTTAATCAGCTGTTAAACATTAGAGCGCTCGCCAGTGTTTAGGCCTCTCCGACTCCATCAGTTGCCAGCGTTGCCGTCCCAGCCGGCAGCAACCGCCACTGTACGTGTCCACCGGCAGCGGAGCCTAACCGAGTGTGAGTCGATGCGTAAACACGGGGCATTTTTGTGCGAAAGCGGCCCGCTGGTGGAACGCGTGCGTCAACAAATTCGCTGACACGCACATTAACAAATCAGAAAGGCCCTACGATCTCGTTGTCAGGTCCAGAATTGTGTTTGCATTGCAACAAGGATGGCAGCGAGAAATGGGGCACGGAAAAGCCGCCGCTCGGCGCTCTGGCGGAACCGAATAAAAACCGATCTGATAGTGAAATTGCACTGTGGAGTGACGTTTATTGGATTTTGCTTATTGCTCTTTTGGGGCTACGCATAACACTGTCATCTGTGAGCCGGAGAATGTTAACAATGCATCCAAAGGCTCGTGGATTGAGCAATTTCTCGCAAGGAGCGTGTCATTGCCATACTTAATGCACAGGAAACTTTCATGGGTGGGTTCAGTCACATGCATTACCCCATGTCACGTTACGCTCAATTGTTCAGTGATGTCATGAAAGTGGTGCCGGAGAATGTTGGGTGGTAGTAGCCTAGTGGGTAAGACACTCGCCTGTGAACCAGAAGACCCAGGTTCAAATCCCACTTACTACCATAGTGTCCCTGAGCAAGACACTTAACCTAAAAGTTGCTCCATAGGGGGACTGTCCCTGTAAATACTGATTGTAAGTCGCTCTGGATAAGGGTGTCTGATAAATGCTGTAAATGTAAATGTAAATGGTGCCAGGCTGGATTTTGCACTTGGTAAGAACACAAAATTCAGGTCTTGTGGGGATCCTTTGTTATAGTGAGATTTAAAGAGATGTGTAATACATCGCTCGGTTTGGTCCGTGCTGACCTTGTCGGTGCCTTCCCGTACAATCCAGGATTTATGAGACTCGGAGGGCTGCCGTGGTCCGGACTCGAGGAGAGAAGCGGGTCCAGACGTCCCGACCCCACTTTTCCTCACAGCTGCTTCTGAGGCTCTTGAAGGCTTGGCCGGTGAACAGCCTTCCTGTGCCAGCTTGGATCACTGAGGTAAATCACACAGCCGTCACGTTATCTGCTGATGGATTGTTTAAGCACTATGCTTTGTGCAAGTAAATCATATTTCTCGACACATCTTGACATATCTCGACATGTGTGTTTTTTCTCAGCAGTTTTGATCACTCGCGGTGCTAATAAACAGGGTTTTACGGGCCAGTGTGGCAGTTTGAAGTGATCAATTGCTCATAGCGCCTGGATTAAGTATCAGCCGTGCAATGTCAACAGTCCGTTTCTCTCAGAACGCCGGAGCGCTCTCTTCATCTCCCAAGACCTCCGGACTTACCTGGATAATGGTAAACAAACACGGCCTTACCGGGCCAAGTAACACGAGAAGCCGCGGCTTCCTGTCAAAGAGCCTCTAAGAGCCCACACTCTAAGCAGCGCTGTCATTTTGGGCTATAGCCCTGGGGTGTTGGGCTTTAAGAGACTGGGTGGAGGCAACAGAAAATGGGGGAATTGGGGGGGTGTGCCTTGAGCTCCTAATGGGTTAAAATGCATTAAGGAGCCAAGTGAAGAGTAAAGAAGAAAGCGGTGGCGAAGGGTCGGGTGAAAAGTCATTGACGAGGTGTGAGGTGGGCAAGGCAGGACCATGGGTATTATAGGGTCCAGGCCTTTATTCTACTGAGGGTGCAGGGGTGGGGGCCCTATCACAAGGCATGGCCACACATCAACGAGAGAGCAGAAGAACATTGCGCTCTCAAAGAAATCTCAAGAAAATAGCCATATATTTCAGTCTCATGCAACCCATCTTAAAATGACAAGTCTATGGACATTTAAGTCCTTGTGCTATTGACTACATTCCAGTTCTTTTATACTTTACCTGTTATTTAATTTGCAGTTTAATTGTACACTACAATTAAACTTTTGTCTATTTGTTTGCCGTGTGTTTCACATCTGAGCCAATTTCATTGAAGTAATATTAAATGGAACTGACCAAGCCATTTGTCCAAATAATTCTTTTGTGCCTTACACCACAGTGGCTATAAAAAGTGTACATTTTAAGTGTTTAAGTATGTAAACGTTCGCTTTACGTGAGCTGTGTGGGGTTCGTGTCAGCCCCACCCCATCACATCAGCTGTTGCTCCATCATGTTGTCAGTTTCCGTGCATTCAGCAGCATCCTTCATGGTTTTTACCCTTCTTCTTTTTTTAAGACCCATGCAATGTTATGTGGGAGCCCGAGCAACGCCCGCATCTTTCCAATTGTCGTTTGTCGTCAGTCGTTTGTCTGGTCATGTCCTGGACAATTGCCGGTGGTAGGATTACAAGGTCATGCCGGGTCGTTAAAGCTGATTTCAGAATGTGTGAGAGCCGAATGTGAGAAAGAGCAAGGGGCTTAAAAAGGATTCATTCATCAATGTGCAACACATACTTTATATCAAACAGAACATCGACATAGAGAGTTGCAGTAAAACAAGTATTAATGATCTTACAGAAAATGTCTGAATTACTGATCTTTGGCATGACTTGTGTGGTTTTTTTTTTGTTATTTTTATTGTAAAGGCTCCAAAAATGTATCCAGACCCCACCTTCCCCAAATTCAGTCCTAATGTTTTATGGCTTTCTGAATCTAAACAATGAGATGCATAGTTATGTATGATCCTCCGTTTCTTGTTTCGGTGGGCTGGCTAGTGGTTGTCACCCACGTAGCCTCCGTGTACCCGGGTGGGGATGTGGCCCCGTGAGCGACTCTGGGGAACAGGTGTGCATAGCGGCTGTCAGCCGCGTGGAGATTGACGCTCTGCACGATGGGGCTGACGGGTATTCTGTTACAGAATGGACAGCTGTGGCCGCGGCCTGAGGAGATGGGTTGTCTTTTACAACAACGGGACACAGTGGAGACTTCCAGCGGGGTTGCCAGGTCTGGGCATATGTTTTCTTATGGTGAACCAGACAGAACTATTCTAAAAAGTGCCTGTGATACTATGTCAGCAATACTGGAGTGACAATGGTGTATGATAATTATTCATTCAAGTCAATTCATTGTGCATAAGGAAGCAGTCAAGTCAAGATCAAAAATACTTTAGCTACACAAATAGTATCGCTCAATTACTCTTTCCTGATATTTTCATATATATTGAATAGATTGATTTAAAAGACATTGAATCTGGCAACTCAGATATCCTGGTCAATTTGGATTCCAATGACACAAAAAGGCAGCAGGACTTTATGTACTTTTAGTTTATATAAATGGGTTTAGATAATGGGTTCTTGTGTAGCATTAAATACTGTAAAAAATATTTCTGTCCAAGCAAATGGGGGAAAAAAGATTGAAAGAATGGTGCGACATACCCGAGACAACTCAGTTCTGATGCCTTTTATCACAATAACCCAAAAGGCTTGTCATGACTTAAAATTGCAAGATTAAATAATGGACATATGCTCCATTTTATGGAGTGGAAGACTGCAGGTGTGTTCCGCCCCGAATGAGGGGCGACATCACGAGGCCATTAATTAGTGCGGCAAAAGGAGAAGGCTCACAGGTCACCGAGGAAGAATTGGCGTATTTTCACGTGACAGCTGGAGTGCAATTACAGACTCAAACAAATGGATTGAAAAAAATTTAAAACCCCACACCTCAGAAGATACAGAAAATGCAAGAATTATCATGATTTTTTTAAGTAAGTCGTACGGTTCACATTCATGTTGCTTTTAACTTTTCATAACCTCTTAAATCTTTGGAATAGGTGTGTCAGGAGCCCGAAAAGTCAATCACTGCAAGAGCAATAAGCATCACAGACTGGCTACGCAAAAATCCTTTTTTTAATCAAAAAGGATTTTTTAAAATCATATATATTCTTTTAAAAACTCATTTTTGATAATTGAAAAGTAAAATACAAATAAACCAATAATGATAGGTAAAGTACTATGTAGCATACATTTATCCAGCTAAGAATATTTAATATACTAAAGTAGGGATAGTAATATTAATTCAACACATAAAAAGTATACTCATTGCATTACATTTTTTATTTCATACTTTATTTCATATACAATATATGCAAGTGTTAAATTAAAGCTGCTCAGTGTTTATATAATCCCAGCCAATTTCAGGCTCTTTATGGTGTTAAATCAATTAAAATGATTCAAATTCAGATTTTATTGGATCATTACCATTACAGAGATGTAAAGATTCACTCCACGCTGGCTTTCATAAACTGGGACATGTCAGGAGGTTCATCTCAGGAGGAAAAGTTTAACTTCCCCAGTCAAAACTAATCATCAGAAGCATGCCCTGCCAATCACAATGGGGAAGAGAAGGTGAAATACGGTTTAGAACGATGCTTAAAGGCTACTGTTTCAAAAGGCTTCCAAGGTCCCCACAGAATTCCCTTTGTTCTCCGTCAGATGACAACTCCCAGCTATGTCAGCAATCTTGTCGCTAATAAAGCGAAAAAATGCAGCTAAAAATCCAATCTACAAACAAAACCGGACCTCGAGCGTGGCACGTAGCTTTCAGCGTGGGCAGACATGCCACTCTTCATTTCGTATCGACTCGGGGGAGTTCTCTCACTTCTCACTTCTCTTTTTTTTTTGTGAGATGTGAATTCCGCAGAGTTGCCAGGGTTTGTTGTGGAGGGATGTGAGGTATGTGAGGTAAACATTCTGTTTGCCCAAGGTGGGGCCGTCCGGAGTGTAAGGTCAGATTCGTTTGGCGATAATCATTGGTGGTAATTGAATTTACACCATTCAGAGGTGCAGAAAGCTGTCAGGGTGGGGTTCTGCGCATGCCTCAATTGATGACTTTCACCTGTCCCTTTTTGTCACCAAGCACTGGGCCTTGGATGAAGGAGGACATAAGGCCGCCATCTAGTGGGCACTTAGCTGGTAACGTTCTTTTTATGTATGCAACCTGTGTCACACTGAAACAGTACAAAATTGTATTATTCTATTTGTATTAATATAACACGACATGTCCAATACAGCAGTGTATGCTCCAGATGAACATGCTGTAAATAAATAAAGGTCAAATAAAGTAATTTACAGCACGATAAAAGTGCTTTTTTTTAAAAGAAAGGTTTATGGTGCATGATTGTGAGAGGGCTTTAAGGGAATCCTTGAGAGAAAAAAATCTCCCAGAATAAAAGCCCCAAAAATTCTCATTACATCAGGTGGAGAGCTGCGATGTTGGCCCAGTGTCTGAAAAATTGGATATTGATTCAACTTTGATTTGATTCGACTTCCAACTTCAGATTTCAGCTCTGAAAAGACTCACATCGTGGAGGAAGAATACTCAGAAAAAGCTGCCACCTTTAACCCTGAAAGACAGACAGTCACAAAAAAAATATAGACTAATCGTGAATAGGCGGATGAATAATTGCATGTGTTGAAGTATGCCTTTGAAAGGAACCAGGTTAAAGAAATCATATTTCGATGTGAAGATGGACATGCTTTCAAATGATTGAAAATTGACAATAGCACTTCATGCTTAACATTTACATTTACATTTACATTTACATTTACAGCATTTATCAGACGCCCTTATCCAGAGCGACTTACAATCAGTAGTTACAGGGACAGTACCCCCCCCGGAGCAACTTAAGGTTAAGTGTCTTGCTCAGGGACACAATGGTAGTCTCCTGGGTCTCCTGGTTAACAGGCGAGTGTTTTACCCACTAGGCTACTACCACCTTCTTAAACAGAACAATAAATCAATTCATTTTTATTCTCAATAGTATTGAGTAAACCTTCAAATCACTCCAGTGGTAATATGTATGTATATATAAAACACAGACAATTATCTTACAAATATGTCACATATTTCATACATTCATAATTTAACAGTAGGCAGTTATTATTAGTTAATAAGTAAATCCGACACATGACAAGTTCTTGTGCTGCTTTGACACGGTGCTTGAATTCATTGTCCTCATGCTTATTACTCAGTGAAGATCTAATTCTCAATGTTTAAAACATATGAGCTGTTTGCTTTGTGAATGTTGAGCAGCATATTTAGAATTAAGAAATGTATACCGTCACCTATGCGAAAAAGAAAAACTGCACTAGACTGAACCGACGACATTCTGAAGGCAGAACCAGTCCAGTGTCAAATGTTAATCTTGTCAGGACAGAAAATGAAAAGCTAAATCTAATTTGTCTGAAAAGAGTTGAATCAAATTACACATTACAAGAAAATTAATAATGCAATTACACACGACCATAAATTTCAGGACTAAACCGAAAGTAATGGGACAAATGAACAAATCAAACTTTCACTTTTTAATACTTGGTTGAAAATCAAGTACAGACTGAAGTCTGGAACACATAAACATCACCATCCATTGATTTTTTTTTTTTTTTTATTGGTGTTGCTGAGCTTACAGGTGTGTTCTTTCTGATTTGGTCACACCTAATAATGGCTTACTTACTGACAGATCTTTGGAAGTTGACAGCAACAGATTCCAAATGCAAATAGCAGACTTGAAATGAACTCTAGGCCTTTTATCGGCTTCTTGTAAGGCCATGGATCAGCTGAGCAGACACTTGTCCCATTACTTTTACTCAAAAGTCGGAGGCACATATACAATGTGTTGTAATTCCTAAACCGTAAATTCCCTCCAATTAAATCTGAAAGTCTGCAGTTCAAATTTCAAATCCATTGTTGTGGTGGATAATAAAGATTGGAATCGTGTATATCTCCCAATATTTACAGACCTGACTGTAAATAAAAATGTTAATCTTATAATCCTGAATCTTATATTATACAGTTTATAGAGTATATTATACAGACATAGTGTCAGTGATATTGTTTTTTGGTGCTCTTATCTTGTACTGTCCACTTCCTGCCGTGACAATGTAAATTTCCCACACTTGGGACTAATAAAGGATCTCCTTATCTTATTTTATCTTATCTTATCTTATCTTATATCGACACCAATCATGCTCTGTGTACATCGATAATGAATTATAGAGTTATCATGCACAACGTCCACGTTGGAGGGTGTCAGCATGGCCCCTGCTTGATTAGAGTCAGTTTGTCATTGGAAGGTCTCGATGTGGAGAATGAATCTCCACTAGAGGGAGCCAGTTGTGAAAAACAGCCCCTTCCTGTTGGAGTGGCCCGTAAAACCGTTGGTCTGACCATTTACTTCGCTCTCTCCGCGAGGGCGGGGCTTGTATCAACAACACGGCCATTATTCGTGTTAATTGAAGCCTGAATGGCTCGGGCTAATGTGTTTACCCGGCCGATTTGAACCGCGCCAGTCAGCCAAGTCCACGCACTCACGCATTACTCACAAACGCGTAGCGATGGAAAGGCCGTTAATAAACTAGAATCTAAAGTGGCGCCTTTATCGAGTTAACTGAATAGGCATTGTGTGGCATGTATACTCTAGTGCTTGCTTGTAATTACACAGCCACTCGGTTTTTTTGGCGCCCCTGAGCTAATGGCATGAAACAAAGGTGCCAAAACAGCACATGGCGGACAGTAATATGTATCGCACACTTTCTTGCACAATGGTGGATTCATAAGCCCCTCCTGAGCCTTGACTGGGGGTCATGTTGTCTGGGGAGCCTCGGGGCACATTTACGTTCCTGATCTGATCTGGGTTTAGGTGCTTAAGGAAGGTTGCAGCCAGTGAGTGGTGTAACCTTTTAGTGAAATTGCAAGATTTCATGCATCGGCCAAAGATGAAGTCGCCACCTGGGGGGCTCAGAAGAAGCCTCTGGAGAACAGGCCTGCAGATACAATTCAGCAAAGTGTTCTGGGGAACAAGGTAATTCAGGCTTCTACTCTGGAAGGGGGTCCCTCTCTGAGTTTCTCCTTGTGTGCAGAAGGGTCAAGTGTGGGGGGTGTCAAAGCCCATTGAGACGTACTGTATGTGATTTTGGGCTATACAAGAAATAAATGTTGTTGTTGTTGTAATGGGTGAGATTTCCATGTGCAAAACACACATGGATGAAAATGGGGAGGGGAGAGACGAATTAAAACAGGTAATGAGTAGAGGCTAGGAGGGCGTCTACTTTCACGCCTGTGAGAGACAGAACTCTTGCTGTTTGAAAGCTGATCAAATACTTGTTTAAAACTCTTTTTTTAATCTGTCTGTCACAGTTGAGATGTGCATACGAGGAAAATCTCTCTCCATTTCCAAGCAGGAATCCTGTATTTTCCTCCTGCTCATTATGTAACCACACAGCTACTGCATTCATGTGTCCCTCACTCCTGGGTAATCATTCATCTGCCTCCATCCCAATCGCAGATGGCATAATAAAAGCCCTGAAGGTTTATGGGCCGGGAGCGTGTGCGATAAGTGGCGCTGTGTGCGGAGGAAGTGGGCCCGTCGACATGTGTTTGGAAGCACGGCGCGGGAACGAGGGGGAGAGAGCTGCTCCCGTCACCACCGACACAACTGGGAATCTTGTGGCGTGACAGTTGTTTCTGTCCTGTCCTCCAGTAAAGTCTTATGTAATGGACCTTGCTTTCTTTTCTAAGGCCATGGGTTGCCTGAATAGTCTTTCATCTGAACACAAAGAACCTTTTAATGAAACCTTCCTTTAATAGCTTTAATCGTTTAAGACGAAACCAAACTTAGAACTTAGGACAGGCCATGCGACTAGCAATACAGTATTTCATTATCTATCTATCTATCTATCTATCTATCTATCTATCTATCTAGTGTAGTGTACATGTAGTAATGTACAAAAGTAATCAATACAAACCAGTGAACACAAAAATATTGTTTGTCTGAAATTTTTTGAAGTATTGATTTGCCTAAAGCGTTTATGGCAGAATTTCCTTATTGTCGTGAAACAATGGCGTGATGCGTGCAGAGAAACAGACCCTGTTCTGTTGTTCTCTGAGCAGCGACACAACATTGTCCTCCCTCCGTAGGCCTCTGCGTGCAGGAGGTCAGTCGTTATTTTACAGAAGTTGGGAGTCAACATCAACGTTACTGACATTATATATATTTTTTTAGATTAGTTTACACTTCCTGAACAGTATCCCTCCTTTAAAAGTCAAATATACAACAAACAGAATTCTCTCACCCAAATTGCCTGGATTCAGAATAAGGTGCCATTGAAACGACCCCGTGATTTATGCACGATCGCGTTGCGCTGCCTGCAGCGGCCGCCAGGCGGCGCCCGCGGGTTCGAGGCGGCGGGTCTTCATTCATGGCATTCCCGGCGCGGCGCCCGCGGGACTCCGGCCGACGAGCGACGCGGCCGAGCATGGCCCCGTGAGGCCCCCCGAGGTCCCCCCCCTCAGCACGACCCTCCGCCGGCGGACCAGACGTGCAGGATGTGCGGGACGGGGCGACTCCTCCGCGGGCTGCTCCTCTTCTGCGCCTCGCTGCCCGGCCTGGCGCGCACCGAGAACTTGGGTGAGGAGCTAACAGGCTAAAGGCTAGCGCGTCACGGCGACGATATCTACGGAAAAGTCGTAAAGAAGACATTTATGTGGTTTTATTTAATATATATATATATATGTGTGTGTATAAACCCGACAGAACAGACCGAAGTGGGCCGAACTTCTCACTCGGTCCCCCGTGGAAGTTTCACGAGAACGCGCACGTCGTCCCCGTCCTCCGTCCCGCAGCTGCCGTGTCCCCGGAGGGTCGCGGTTCCTCCGGGTTTAGTTTTCTTTTTTACTTTTTTTTTCTCGATTTTTCGGGGGCGGAGGGGGCACACCGAGAGTTCGAAGCCCGGACGTGTCGCCGTGCGCGCTGCGTGGAGGAGGAAGCGCGCCGCGCACGTCGCTGCGGGACGGAAGGTGCCGGGGTCCCCGGGTGCCTCGCCTGTACACGTTCGGCCCCTCTTCTCCCGGAGGGGGAGGCAGGTGTTCCAGTTTAAAGGAACGTCGGAATTCCACCGGAGTTGTCGTCAAGGCGATGAAAACAGACCGGGGCTGGAATCGATTTACATTTACAGCGTTTACCAGACGCCCTTATCCAGAGCGACTTACAATCAGTAGTGACAGGGACAGTCCCCCCCCTGGAGACACTCAGGGTTAAGTGTCTTGCTCGGGGACACGATGGATTTGTACCTGGGTCATCCGTGTGTTACCCACTAGGCTACTACCACCCAGAATCGACATTGCAGAAAAAAAGCTGTGAAGTGATTGTCACATGCGATACACAGCAGCACAGCTCACGGTGCACACAGTGAAATGTGTCCTCTGCCTTTAACCCATCACCCTGAGTGAGCAGTGAGCAGCCATGACAGGCGCCCGGGGAGCAGTGTGTGGGGACGGTGCTGTGCTCAGTGGCACCTCAGTGGCACCTTGGCGGATCGGGATTCGAACCGGCAACCTTCTGATTAGAGGGCCGCTTCCTTAACCGCTAGGCCACCACTGCCTGTCATTACTCGTTAAATCTAACGAGTCCATTATGTCTCTCAGGAGGCCGGTGGGGAGGGAATTCTCAGCGATCCTCTCCTGAGGGGCCAGTGGTGGCCTAGCGGAGTGGCTGTAGACTAGCAGTTCAGACTTACTGCCACCGTGTCCCTGAGCAAGACATTTATGACATTTACCAGACGCCCTTATCCAGAGTGACTTACAATCAGTAGTTACGGGGACAGTCCCCCCCTGGAGACACTCAGGGTTAAGTGTCTTTCTCAGGGACACGATGGTAGTAAGTGGGATTTGAACCTGGGTCTTCTGGATAAGAGTGTCTGGTAAATGTGGGTGGGGGGGAAACTACAGAACCCACGCAGGGCTGGAGCCGGCATTCGAACACGCAACCGTGGTGCGTTCGAGACAGGCAGTCCCCTTTCAGGCGTCCAGCTGTCACGTGACCTCGGGGATATGAACTAGATATGATACGACTGTCACAGGTGTATGTGCCACACCCAGCCAGATGGCAGAAGCGGTACAAAATGGTCCTGTGCCCATTTTTGTTATTAAGATGTCGGGGTTTCCGTTTCTGCCGCAGCCCCGATTGCGCCCGCACCCGGTTTAAATCCGTGGAAAATCCTTTTACATTTACGGCATTTATCCAGAGCGACTTACAATCAGTAGTTACAGGGACAGTCCCCCCCTGGAGACACTCAGGGTTAAGTGTCCTGCTCAGGGACACGATGGTAGTAAGTGGGATTTGAACCCGGGTCTTCTGGTTCATAGGCGAGTGTGTCACCCACTAGGCTACTACCACCCTTCACTATCACCCTTTTATTGGCTCTGTTTTTTTAATTAAGAGTTTATTGGCCTTGTTGGTCCTCTCTGCTTGTTTGAGCAGGTTCTCCTTCTCCTTATAACTGCTGCGTGTCCACGCAGGATTTTAAACACCACAACTATTACGTAATTGGTTCCCTGGTTTCAGATGACGGCTGTGGGCACTTCGTCCAGGGCCCAGAGAGCGGTGTGCTCGCCTCGAAGCACTACCCCGGCACCTACCCCAACAACTCGTGGTGCGAGAAGAAGATCCGCGTTCCGGGCGCCGGCGGCGTCACCCTCAGATTCGGCGACCTTGACATCGAAGGCCGGGACTGCGAGTCCAGCTACGTAAAGGTCCTGACCGCGTCTTACGGGAGCGGGCGGGGTGAGTTATAGTACCTATCCTGTCCGTATGATTCGCTCCTCGTAAACTGGTAAAAGTGTTTCACATCTTGTAAAATTGTTTTACTTTACTTACTTTTACTTTACTTTACTTTATTTAGCAGATGCTTTTATCCAAAGTGACTTACAAGAGGAAGACACCAGCAATTCTCGTTCGATTTCTATAGAATATTGAGTTTACAAACTAAGAGCCCTGATAAGGCTCAGACTTGTCAGTGAAGAGCATGCTCAGAGATTGTTAGGTGCTAGACGAGGAAAAATTATAATGTATTTATACATTTTTGTATTGTTTGTGCAATGTGTACGCATGTGCGTGTGTAAGTGTTAGATTTGTCTGTAATATTTTTTGAATAAGAGGGTTTTCACCTGCTTCTTAAAAGTGGTGAAATTAAACGTTGCTTTTTTTTTTTTTAATGACACATTAATTCGATTGCAGTTCTCCACCACCGTCGTTAGATGTATTTTTATTACCGCGAGAGAGATGCGAAAATGGACGCCGAGGAGGTGAAACTAAAATTAAAAATGAATATCATGTGGGCGGAAGTGTATATTGCGCCCAGGCTGTTGACGACTCGCCCGCGTAACCACGATCGGACTCGAGAGCTTTCTTGCGGTGACCACTCCCTTCCTGGTGGTCTATAGTCAGGTTACCGCGGAGATGGTCCTCGGGCCTCCGGGCGGTTCCGCCGAGCCTCGCTCCCCCGGCTCCCGTTACCGGGTTTGGTGGCGAGGGTGTCATGGGACCCTCGTCTGGGTGCGAAGGAGATGAACACCAGTTAGGGACACGCCCGCACCACCTTTGTGCGCATGAAAGTGTCACGCTGCGAATCACCTTAACATTGCACTGCACTTTACTTTTTGTACTCTGTTTATAAGATTTAGATATTTTTGTCTATTATACTGTACTACATTTACGGCATTTACCAGATGCCCTTTATCCAGAGCGACTTACAATCAGTAGTCACAGGCGAGTTTTACCCACTAGGCTACTACCACCCTACACATTGTTCATCTATACACACTTATAGAACTATGTACATTAATACATATGTTTATATTCAGTGTGTGTGTGTGTGTGTGTGTGTGTGTGTGTGTGTATATATATATATATATATATATATATATATATAAACATATTCTACACTTACACACGTCCTTACACGTTGTTTATATTTATATATATTTATGGCATTTATCAGACGCCCTTATCCAGAGCGACTTACAATCAGTAGTTACAGGGACAGTCCCCCCCTGGAGACACTCGGGGTTAAGTGTCTTGCTCAGGGACACGATGGTAGTAATTGGATTTGAACCTGGACCTTCTGGGTCGTAGGCGAGTGTGTTACTCACTAGGCTACTGCCACCCTACACATTGTTCATCTATACACACTTATTCATACATATATTTATATTCAGTATATATATTTATATTTATAAGTGCATGTGCGCGTGTGGTTCCGCGTCACGCTGGGACAGGAAGTGCGCGTGTGTGTTTTGGCCTTCAGGGGAGGAAGTAGGGCTCAGGTGGTGTCGCTGTGTGTGGTTTTGGCCTTTAGGATTTAGGAGATTTTCGTGGCCGCTGTGGGATCGAGGTGTGTGGAAGTGTCACCGTTTCTAGAATTAAACTGGTCCAGGACCAGAGGTTTAACGGTGGCGCTGAGCCCGCCACCCCAAGAAACGTTACCTGCTCGACGTGAACGTGTCCTCTGCGCCCTGTGTTCCAAGTTTACGGGACGTACTGTGGGAGGCTGCAGTCCAGCCCGCGGCTGCTGAAGACCCTGCACGTGGACTCCGGCGAGATCACGGTCCGGTTCCGCAGCGGGGCACACATCTCCGGACGAGGGTTCCTGCTGGCCTACGCTGCCGGGGATCGCAAAGGTAACGCGAAAGAAACACGAGCCGATCAGATTAAATTCCAGCGAATGATACGATGTGCTCTGCAACGTTTAGTGGGTTTTTTTTTTTAATGGTTGGTGACATAATTACACTTTGGCCCGAAACGGTGTCCCGGTTCGTGGTCGTGCCGTGGCTTGTTCCTCTCTGCGTGTCCAGGCAGAGCTGTCTGATCGGAGTAGTAGAACATCTCACTCATCTCCGAACACGCCACGCGCTCAAGGTGCTGCTTTTGTGGTGTGAGAACATTCAGAAGTCATATTTACCGCTAATCCCCGGCTTCCCCACCCGCGCCCGCCAGTTAACGTCCGGCGAGGTGTGGGACGGCTGAAGGAAGCCGTCCTTTGTCCTGTTATGGCCACCGCGTCCTGTTGTCGTCTCTTCGCTGTTGTCACACTTCCCGCGGTCCTTCTCCCTTTACCCCTCATTGTCTGTACTGTGCTTCAATCTGCAGATCTGCTTACGTGTTTGGACAAAGGCAACCATTTCTCTGATGGAAAGTACAGGTAACCGCGGGGGCCGCCGCCGTACACTGGTGCTGAACTGCTGATTCCGTTTGCTCAGTAAATTACTACAAACCCCTTTTTTGGTCCTAAGTTTAACCACGAATGGTAGTATTGATTGTACAGGGTCAATTTATATGGATACACCCTAATAAAATGGGAATGGTTGGTGATATTAACGTCCTGTTTGTGGCACATTAGTATTTGTGAGGGGGCAAACTTTTCAAGATGGGTGGTGACCATAGTGGCCATTTTGTTTTTTCAATAGGAAGAGGGTCATGTGACACATCAATTTCATTGGTAATTTCACAAGAAAAGTTTCTGAGTTTCATGAGTTTCTGACCACTTGTAAAATGTGTTCAATGTCACCAACCATTCCCATTTTATTAAGGCGTATCCATATAGATGCAGCAATTGTATAATTAAAACTGCAATCAAATTCATTGTTCTTTACACAATAAATTGTCCACAAGCCTGTCTAGAAATGTATGGTGAGAAAAGGCTAAAATTGTCTATAATAATAATTTTGCATTATTAGTTGAAGAGGTATACGTTAAACGCAGTAAACTCTGCCTTGTTCTGTTGTGGATTTATGATTGCTACGTTCGGTCAACAAATTATTGATATTTGTCCCAATCCGCTTGTGGTGTACTGGAGTTTTTGGGGTTTTTTTTTTTTTTTTTGCTCCCCGCAGGAAGTACTGTCCAGCTGGATGTAGGGACGTGCCAGGCGAAGTGTCTGGGGACATTTCTCACGGCTACAGACACGTGAGTGCAGCATCATTGTTCTACTATTGTTATTTTTTTATTATTATTTTTTTTTTTTAAGAAGCCACCATTAACATTAGACGGAGAACGGCGGGAAGAGCTTTTTGTCTGGTTCCCCGCAGGGGACGTCGGAACAGGTTCCGCTCAGACTGGGCTCCTGTCGGCTTGTCCGGGGCAGGAAGCTGCCGTCTGTGGACGTTTTGCGTGATGTTCCTGAGAGTGAATGCGTGTGAGATGCCCTCAGGAACTGGCTGCATCTTTTTCGGCGTGTCATGTGCCGCGTCCTCAGGGTTTGTTGTGACACCACTCTGTCCGTGTGTGTGTGTGTGTGTGTGTGTGTGTGTGTGTGTGTGTGTGTGTGGTGTGCACTGGGCCCATTGTTCTCTGGAAGTCAGGCGGTGTGGAGTGAGCTCACCGAGCGGCAGCTTTATGTAACGGCGAGCACTTCAGCGCCCGCCGCCGACGACCGCGGGTTACATCACAGGGCGGCCCGGCCCCGCCTCCGCCATGGTGCTGTTAAACGCTCATGCTTGGCTTGAAACCGGGTCACGTGCTCCGGCTTCGGGCTTCCCCGTGAAGCCGTGGAAACCGGCCAGGCCTGTTCTGCACAACAACGTCGTCTTATCACAAGATCGCGGCTCCGAAGCGCAAACGTTCTCAAATGGAAGTATAGACCCGTATGACCGTGTATGACCCCTGGGAAACAAGGTCAGTTTTTTTGGCTCAGCAGGACCCGGCTTCCCGGGGTCCGGCCCCCTCTGGGGTGCGATTGCAGCCATTGACCGGCCCGTGCATGTGACCCCGCCCCAGGCTTTACAGGCACCGCAGGGAATTGGGACGACCGCGGGGAAGGAGGGCGGGCGTTTATACCCTGCTGCCAGTGGGCTTTGAAGCTCCATTGTGGAGCCCCTTATTGTGGTGGTAGCCTAGTGGGTAACACACTCGCCTATGAACCAGAAGACCCAGGTTCAAATCCCACTTACTACCATCGTGTCCCTGAGCAGGACACTTAACCCTGAGTGTCTCCGGGGGGGGGACTGTCCCTGCAACTACTGATTATAAGTCGCTCTGGATAAGGGCGTCCGGTAAATACTGTAAATGCAAAGCCCAGGAAATCACTGTATACAAATGTCACCTCACCCGCCGCTCCCTTCAGCCTTCATTATACCGAGCGGGCGAGGCAGAGCGAGATGATGCCGGAGTGTAAAGCAGCTCGCGTTTAATTCATACAATTACCCCCCAGACAGGCGACCTAACATCACATCTCAACAGGACGCTGGTTCATTTGTGACTTTCATCAACCTTCAGAACGTCGTGCCTTCATGGTGCGTGGTGTGGTGATTGTTGCCCCAAATTTGGACCGTTTTCGTGCGCTTCGTCTGCTAATTGCAGTAAATCGGAAGGAACTAAATGATGGGGAAGCCGGCGGGGATTTTACTTTGTTGGGGGGTGACGAGGTCGTCGCTGAGGCAACGTGTCCATTTAGGGTCGGTTTCTGGGACCCGTTCGGCAGCCACGTTCCCCCTCAGCTTCCCGGCCGCAAAAAAACAATTTTTTTTGCCGGTTCTGGGCTGTGGTGCCGTGCCGGTTGGTGTGCGGGGCACAGCAGCCGCTTCCCCGCGGTTCAGGTGTGTTTCCCGCTCCTGTAATTATCATTCCTGGGGCGGGGGGCGTTTCAGGCGCCTGTAGGGCGTTTTGTGACTTTGCCCCCCCCCCCCCCAGGACACGCCCGTGCGTATGGACCCGGGACCTGTCACGTGCGGCCCAGCTCCAGTCCGCCTGCCCGCCCCATTCCAGACGCAGAACCGCAGACTGAGACGTTTCTTTTCTTCCCGTCTCCTCCCGTTCCGTCCACAGACGTCGGTGTTGTGCAAGGCTGCTGTCCATGCCGGGATATTCCGGGACGAGACTGGCGGCCCTATAACGGTGGAGAACAAGAGAAGGTGGAACACCTACCCTGCCGTCAGAGCCAATGGGGTCCAGTCTGAATTGTGAGTCGTCTTCTCTGATTTTCACGTGGTGGTGCTTCACAAATAACATTTATACTTTCCTGTATCGTTCGTGTTTGATCGAAGCCAAGTGGGTAAGACACTGAACCAGACCACACAGTCCCAGGTTCAAAAGCCCACTAACTACCGTTGTGTCCCTGAGAAAGTCCCTGAGCGTCTTCAGGGGGGGACTGTCCCTGTCACTACTGATTTGTAAGGCACTCTGGATAATGGCATGAACGTAGTATGCCTTGTGTGTTGCACAAATGTTATAACAGCTTTAGTAGGACTTTTTGCTGGTAATTTATGCAAGAAATACAATGACAAGGAAAGTTAATATAAATACATATTATAATGATTTGCCCAACATTTAATATACAATTAGGCTTTTTTGTTGTTTACTAGCGCAGAGTCCTTGTTGACCGTAGGTTAGTCATAATTAAATGGCATCGTGACCCCTGACCAGCTGATAAAAAAAATAAAAAAAAAAAATGCATGAGAGCTGTCAATCATGCCTACAGGCTCCTCCCCTTTTTAACCTACATTCATAAAAGCATACCTAAAGTTCATCTTCTGATTGTCAGTATTAATTACTATACTAATGGTACAGTCCATATGTTCTCCATCTCCCTGCTTAACGGTCCCGTGGGCCGGTTTCAGTCTAATTGGCAAGTCAAGATCAATAGTTCTGTTAAATAATCACTTTGGGGAAATACAATTAGCTGCTTCTTTTTAGAAGCTTTTCAAAGCTGATGGGATCCAAATGACAGCCACCAAATCCCACGTCCCACCACGCCTGTAACGGCGCTGGAAACCGGTCGTATCCAGGAGTCCCGTGAAAGTAATCGGGTGTTTAAGGCGCCCCGCTTCTACTTAAGAGGATCTGGCCTCGTGCCTGCCGTGCAAGCGGCTTATAAAAGCGAAGGCGCGATGTGCGCGCTGAGAACACGGGCCTTCCCCTCTGAGGATGGGGGTGTGGTCTCTGCTTTTGTGGCCTGCACGCCTGTTCTTCAGAGATGTCAGGCCATGAGCTGATCACAGTAATTGCCCGTCTTTCGGTTCTGATTGTCTTTTCTCTCTTTGTTCTCCTCTCCAGCGGATCTTTGTCGGACCAGCTAGTTGCTTTTGTCACCAATGGTAAGATTTCCATTGTTTGGTTTTTTTTTTTTCCCCCTTCAATTTCCTGTTAAACAGAATGCTAATCCAACACAGACAGGCTTTGTTGACCCTGCGGCACGATCAGTTTGTTTTAGTGGTGAACCGGCGTGTTGTTTCACCAGTTTAGAAACCGAAAGCCGGAGTAGGAACCGAGGAAAGAGGCATTACCTGCCCAACCGTACCCAACATTACCTGTGGTGACAGCCGCTAAACCCCTGAGGTGGCAGAAGATCACGCATTTATTAATAATAATAAAAATGATAATTTCACGCATTTTAATTGAAACTAGCAGTTTCGTAATCAGAAGGTTGTCTGTTCGAATCCCGAGCCGCCATGGTGCCACTGAGGTGCCACTGAGAAAAGCGCCGTCCCCACACACTGCTCCCCGGGCGCCTGTCATGGCTGCTCACTGCTCACTCAGGGTGATGGTTAAATACAGAGGACACATTTCGTTGTGTCACTGAGTGCTGTGCTGCAGTGTTTCACAATGACAATCACTTCACTTTCACTTCTTTCAAATGATCATGTTTTGAAAAGAATGTTGCATGCACGATATAGCGTAATATTGTGTAATGTTAAAGATATTTTGAAGATATTGTGCTACTTTTGTCTTAATAAAAAATTTGCCAGTGTCTGGATCCCATGCCTGGAACCTAGACCAGCACTGACTGTGGTCAGCAGAGACCACTTCATTTGGTCCTCTGCTGACGTCCTCTCTTTGCGAAAATGTCCGTCCTTACCACATACCTCCACAGTCCCGGTGCAAATGCCTTTCATTAGACACAAGACCACAAAAGGTTCCTTTTGAAGTTCTGCAGATGAAGTTTTTGAACTCGAGCCTTTCATAAATGTTCATTCTGTCCCCAGTAGACTGTAGGAAGCCGCTGCACCCCGTGGGCAGGACCGCGAGCTCGTGGCAGAGGGGCGGGGAGGCGGGGCGGTCGAGCGACTGGTCTCCGAACGGCACCGACCCCGCAGAGGCCGCGCCCGTCCTGTGGGCAGCCGACCACAGCGGCAACGTCAGCAGGCAGTGGCTGGAGCTGGACCTGGGGGAGACCAGGCAGATTACAGGTATATCAATATAGTGTTATAAACTTCCACACACCTGTCATGTTCATTACATCATGAAATATTATTTATTATTATGATTATTAAAGGTTTAAGCGCCAAGTGGTAACACACTTGCCTATGAAACAGAGGACCCAGGTTCAAATCCACTTGTGTCTCTGAGCAAGACACAATACATTTACAGTATTTACCAGATGCCCTTATCCAGAGCGACTTACAATCAGTAGTGACAGGGACAGTCCCCCCCCGGAGACACTCGGGGTCAAGTGTCTTGCTCAGGGACACGATCGTAGTAAATGATTTGAACCTGGGTCTTCTGGTTCATAGGCGAGTGTGTTACCCACTAGGCTACCACCACCCTTAGACACTTAACCCTAAGTTGCTCCAGGGACGGACTGTCCCTGTAACTACTGATTGTAAGTCGCTCTGGATGAGGGCGTCTGATAAATGCTGCAAATGTAAATGTTAAGTCAGTACTGAGTTGGGTTTGATGATCTTCTCCCCGTGTCCTCATTTCTTGCCAGGTTCAGTCTCTCTGGCCACAACGCTGGTTTTGGTAGATGCTGGTGATGCAGGAACTTCGCGTCTTTCCCTCTTAGTCTTCTTCTTTTGCTATTCCATGCTCCTGCATGGACACTAATAGGATTAGGCCGTGGCCAGCATGTGCTGTGAGGAGGAGAGAAAACGGGACTGGGTCCAGGGGGTGTCTTTAAGGGGGTAATTATCCTCACAAAAGGGCTTTTCTCGTGACACCCCCATCCCCCGCCGCCACTCGTAAACAAGTAATGTGTGTTTTAAATATAGGAGTGTGCTGGATGTGGGTTCCATTTCGAATGGGGGCGTGTGTGCCGTCTCCGAGACCGGGGCTAATTTCATGCCGCTCCGGGATGCATTGGACGAGTCCGCGTAAGACAATGTCACCCGTTGTTACCCGGTTTTGTTCGGGGGTCCGGCTCAGAAAAAGGAAGCGCTGTTGTCCCTGAGCGATGCGCCCACAGAAGAATGCGTGAGGAGAGCAGAATTCGTACCACGTTTTCATGCCTAAATTATATTACATTTTTTTCACCAAACTTCTGATGATTATTATTAAATCCCTTTATTGCTAATGCAATACACCATGTCAGTAGTCACAAGAACCAGCGAATAAACTGGCCATCAACTTAACTGTACATAAACACAAGCATGTGTAAATGTACTGGGGAGCTAAAAGGGGGTGTGGTTTAAGCACAGCTGGAATCCTCGACGCTCCACCCCTGTGTAAATGTAGGGATGGGGGGTTAAAAAAGGGGGTGTGGTTTAAGCACCACTGGAATCCTCGACGCTCCACCCCTGTGTAAATGTACGGGGGTGGGAGCTAAAAAGGGGGTGTGGTTTAAGCACCACTGGAATCCTCGACGCTCCACCCCTGTGTAAATGTATGGGGGGGGGCTAAAAAGGGGGTGTGGTTTACGCACCGCTGGAATCCTCGACGCTCCACCCCTGTGTAAATGTAGGGATGGGGGGTTAAAAAAGGGTGTGTGGTTTAAGCACCACTGGAATCCTCGACGCTCCACCCCTGTGTAAATGTACGGGGGTGGGAGCTAAAAAGGGGGTGTGGTTTAAGCACCACTGGAATCCTCGACGCTCCACCCCTGTGTAAATGTAGGGATGGGGGGTTAAAAAAGGGGGTGTGGTTTAAGCACCACTGGAATCCTCGACGCTCCACCCCTGTGTAAATGTATGGGGGGGGGCTAAAAAGGGGGTGTGGTTTACGCACCGCTGGAATCCTCGACGCTCCACCCCTGTGTAAATGTACGGGGGTGGGAGCTAAAAAGGGGGTGTGGTTTAAGCACCACTGGAAACCTCGACGCTCCACCCCTGTGTAAATGTATGGGGGGGGGCTAAAAAGGGGGTGTGGTTTACGCACCGCTGGAATCCTCGACGCTCCACCCCTGTGTAAATGTACGGGGGCGGGGGCTAAAAAGGGGGTGCGGTTTAAGCACAGCTGGAATCCTCGACACTCCACCTCTGTGTAAATGTGCGGGAGGGTGCTTAAAAAGGGGGTGTGGTTTAAGAAGCTCTGGAAACCTTGAAATAGTGACTATTATTTTCATACATCATTTACATGCGCTTCTGGAAGCCCGTCCATGGAGGAATAAATGAAACGTTTTGCTAAATATTTCATGTTAAAAGTGACGTTCTTGACATTCTCCAGCTTGGGAGTTTGAAGACCAGCCAGGGGGGGTTTTGACGTGTTCTGTTCTCCCGCAGGTATTTCAACTGCAGGATTTCCCAGCTCCAACAGCTACGTGAAGAAATACCGGGTCGAGCGCGGTGCTCAGAACGGCAGCTCCGAGTTCACGGTACGAGTCCTACTCTGTGTCTGCTCGTCCACCGCTGACTCCCCAGGAATAATTACGGGGTTTTTTTTTTTTTTTTTTTTTCTGTCGCTGCAGATTTTCGAGGGAAATGTGGACAGCCAGCATCAGACGCACAACACCTTCAACCCACCAATGGTGACGCGCTTCCTGCGCATCGTGCCTCTGGAGTGGAAGCGGAATATCGCCATGAAGGTGGAGCTGCTGGGCTGCGCCCACGTTGCCAGATCCCTTTCTCCGGGTGCGTTTCGCGCAGACACGCGCAGACACGCGCAGACACGCGCAGACACGCGCAGACACGCGCAGACACACGACTACTCTGTCTCATGTTCCCCTCGCGTGCTGTGCTTCTCTTCAGTCCTTCCAAACCGGGCCAACGCCTCATCCCATATCACCATGGAGACCTTGCCCACCAAGCCCAAGCCTTCGGGGGGAAACGAAGAGCCCCTGATTATCTCCCACACCGACATTGGTAACCCTGATAATGCGTAATTGTTTAATCTGATAAAAAAAAAAAAAAACATAAGAAAATTTATCCACCACTTCAATGATTTTCAAAATCATTACTCTTTGCTTCTGGGTGATATTTTGCACACACATCACTTATCTAAAGTGAAGATCAAGTGAAGATTATGTTAATTCTATATTAATTAATGTAGGTAAAAAAAAAAAAAAACATGGTTGCTCATACATGCAAACCCACCAAAAAAAGGAGAAACTCCAGTAAGCACATTGCAGTAGGAATGTTTTATTTTACAACGTTATACTGGTCCCTTGTCAAATTTCTTTTCTTCCTCCTTCAGTGCACCTCGTCATCATCGTGGTCCCAACCGTGCTCACCGTGCTGCTGCTGCTGCTGGGCATCTGTATCTGCAGCGTGCTGAAAAAGTGAGTGTAGCTTGCCGTCGGCGAGAATTAACCAAACGCTGGCATTCTGATTGGGAGAGTCTGAATGGGAAACACTCATAGAAATAAAACAATCTTTTTTTTTTTTTTGCCGTTAGACCGAGGGTGAAGCCAGATACGGGTCTGTGAAGGGTTATCGCCGCTCACTTCCTGCCTGGTTTTAATCAGGCCAGCAGATGTGCGGTCCCGGGCTTTGTGTATTAGCAGGGGAACCGGGGTGGTCTCGTCCTATTGTCTGGAGGTGGGCAGGAGGAGGAGGGGGGGCGGCATTTGGTGGGTTCGGAGGTCACTGTCAGGAGATGCTTTATCTTCACCAGTCCCATGGGAGGGGTGGGAAATAGAGAGTGAATGAAGATGAATGGGTGCTCCGGGTCTCCTTCCCGGCTTCTCATGCTGCTCGTCTTCTCCCCCGTACAGGAAGAAGGTGAAGGAGAACTCATACGGCTCCTCTGAGGCGCAGCAGACAGGTGGGCGGAGCTTCTTCCCCTGTCTAATCTCATATACATTCACAATCATGAGGGCATCGATGCTGCCTCAGCGGTAGTTGCGTTTAATAAGTACCATAAATACAACATTGTCTTATTTATGAAGTATACAAGTTACAGTTTTCTCAAAATATAGAAAGTGTAAGTTATGCATTAATTGCGGGAAGTCCTACAGGGGAAAAAAACAAATCCCATCAGGGCCATATTGATCTGAGGATGGACGTTGGGGGGTTGAGACGGCCGCTCAAGCCGGGGTTTGTCACAGAAGCGGACATGCTAGAGCAGGCAGCTCGGCTTCTCACGACCTCTTCAGCCAGCTGAACCTGCCGTCTGGCCACAGAATTGATTTTTAAACCACTTAAAGGGCATGTAATCAAATGCGTGTATGTGACGAGGGTTTATTAGTTTTGCTCTTGGTCACGTTTGGTAACAAACGTGAACGAGTCATGTTACATTATAGCAGGCCCTTTTGATCATGACATTATATATAAAACATATAAGTATATATTATCTGTATGTTCCCAGCCCCTTCGTGGGTGTGTAATTACTTTTTAAACCCAGAAGATGAACTCTAATGATTATTTTATGCCAAGTTCTAAAAGGGGAGGAGTCTGTAGGCATGATTGACAGCTCTCGTACACCCTACTTCCTCATTCTGGACTATTAAAACCCTCATCTGTCAACACATGACACGCCCAGGAGTAGCATAGCATCCATCTCCTCCCTTTACCGGGGCAGTGGCGGCCTAGCGGGCAAGGAAGCGGTCCCGTAATGGGAATATTGCCACTGAGCGAAGCACCGTCCCCACACACTGCTCCCCGGGCACCTGTCATGGCCGCCCACTGCTCACCAAGGGTGATGGTTAAAAGCAGAGGACGCATTTCGTTTTCACCGTGTGCTGTGTATCACAATGACAGTCACTTCACTTTTTCTCTTTTCTCCTCCCATTTTGACACTATTCTCTACGCTCCTCGCACATAAATGTGGCCACGCCCGCTACCAACACAAACAGGCAGGTTCTCAGTGGTTTAATCCTAGCGTTCTGGTGGTGAACATGCCCCACTGCCTTCCGTTCGTTAAACCGGTGCCTGCGGTGAACTGCTGCTTTCAGGGTGCTGGAAACAGATCAAGCAGCCCTTCGGCCGGCACCAGTCCACCGAGTTCACCATCAGCTACAGCTCCGAGAAGGAGCCCATTCAGAAGCTGGACCTGGTCACCAGCAACATGGCAGGTGAGAAAGCCACCAACTTTATTGAATTTGCTCTGTTTGTTCTCCGAAGGTTGGGAGTTGGTTTAATAGATGTTATGGAGTTTTAACCGGCATGTGTTGTATTGTATTGTTAGAATACCAGCAGCCATTGATCGGGACTGGTACGGTGACCCGGAAAGGCTCCACCTTCAAACCCATCGACGCGGACGGCAAAGATGACCCGAGTGCTCCCTCCTCCCACTACGACTTCCTGCACACGGCGAACCAGTATGCGCTACCGCTGACCAACCAGGAGCCAGAATACGCCACACCCATCGTCGAGCGGCACACGTTTCGAAAGGAAGGCTTCCTTCCGGACCCCAGCTACAGCGTACCAGGGGTCGTCCTCAGCAAGAACCCCTCCTTCAAGGCAGCGGCGACCCAGTCAGGGGGCTACCAGACACCACAGGTCAAATCAGACAGACCGAAGCACCCTGAGGGCATCTACGACAGCCCCAAAATCCACCGGCCGGCCGCCCAGAACGGGGCGGGGTCAGAGTACCAGCGGCCACAGGGCAAATCACCAGCACCAGAGAGCTACTCCACCCCCCGGGACTGCCTGAAGCTCCGACCGGCCGCCTCACAGAGGCCCGATCAGGAGGGCAGCTCAGACGGGTCCTTGCAGAGCACAACGTAACTGGGATTTTAATAAATAATAAAAAAACACAGACGACCTCCTCAAACATCTCTGAACTCCAAAGTTAAATTATTGTCTTTTCTGCATTTTTCTTTTTTTATTTCTTTTTTTGTATGGATTTGGGACGTTTGTGTTTTTATGTATATTTGCTTTGTGAAGTGCTGCACATTGGCTACTTAAGACATTTTTTTTTTATGTTCAACTGATATTTCAGGGTTTTATTTTTCTTCCTGGGGTTCAGGGTTAAAAGTAAGTTTTTTTTTTGTTTGTTTTTTTTTTGTTTTTATGCCTGTCATGTCATAGAAAGCTGTGATTTTAAAACATTTTGTTTTGTAGGGATTACCCTAATATGACCCACTCCGAGGGGCTTTTCTGAGGAACCACGCCCACCTCCATGAGGTGGCTAATTTTTTATTTTTTTTCTTCCCCAGAACAGGCTTGTCCCTGTCCGGTTCTGTAAATGTGAAGTTGTGACGCGAGGTCCCCGCCATCATCTCCGATTGATCTGACTGAGCCTTGTTTTAATGGTACAGCTTGAACGCTATAGATTGTGTACATTGCTCGAACTGGAAAGCTTGACCTCGTGTCTCCTGTCTGTGCTGAAGCACCTGGTGGGTGTAGCTGCTGCGTCTGGAAGAAGCACGGGAGGGCTATGTCACCCTTTAATTTCTGTGAAATGTTTTTTTTTTTTTTTTTTTTTTTTGGGGTGGGGGGGGTTAAGACTATTTGAGTTGGGGTTTTTTTTTGACCGGGGATGTTCATAAGACATTTAACTTCTTTTGTTTTGTTTTTTATCCCTGATGTCTGGTGTGTGACTTCCTGTGCCAGGTTCTGATGTGTGAGCTTCAGCCTTAAATAAACGCACCGGTGTCTAAATCTGATCAAGATCTTGTGTGTGTGTGTTTACTGCACAGAGGCATGCTGGGAGTCCTGGCATTCCAGTCCCACCGGTGCTACAGCAGCTGATGGCCCCTTTCCAAACACACACACACTAACACTCACAAATCCACACTTGATATCCTTTCATCTTGTTTTTTATTACTCTTCTACTCCATCTCTCTCTTTTTTTTTCCAGGGTCTACTTCCCCCAGGGGGTGGGGACGTGTTTTGGCACAGGTGTGTGAGGAGTGTGTGGTCGCGTCTGTGCCGTTCGCAGGGCCCCTCGCCACCAAGAGGTGCGAGGAGAGGGTGGGCGTCACAGACAAAAGTGCAGGCTCGTCATCTCATCGCCCCCTGCTGCTCACAGTGTGAACTCCCAGTTATTTAAAATATATATATATATATCACAAATAAATGAAACTGACCAAGACCAGCACATCTGGGCAAATAGATCTGCATTTATTCAGATTATACAGTAACAGATAAAGACGTCTATACCAATTTACGGAGGGACAAAACAACCAAAAACCAGAACGGGGTCTGAACAAACAAAAAAGAAAACCCTGCCAGGCAGAAGAGACACTCCTGGCCGCATGCGGCCAACGCGCCCCTGGGTATCGGAGCCGCCCTCCCTTTAACAGCGCCACATTGTGTGGTGTTGCATAACTAAACCCATACACGGCACGCTAAAAATAATTTAACAGTAAATGCGCGGCGCCTTTAAGCCCCGCCCCCCGGGACCCCACCCCCATCCTTCCCTTCAGTAACGTGTCATGAGGCGAATAAAATACAACACGCAGGAAAGGAGTCGGAATGGGATTACTGCGGAAAAATTCCAGTTTAGCGCACTGCCACGCCCGTTTGTGTGTATTTATATTAAAATCAAGGTGAACTGTGGGAAATGACACATGACAGTGGCCGGGGCACCAGAAGTAAAGTCGCTGACTTTTCGCATAGGGGAAAGTGCATGAAGGGTAGACGTCGCCCTCTCAGCGCCGACCATCCAACAGAGTTCCAGCAGAAAACGTGGCACAAACACACGCGCGGTGGCGGCGTCATCGTGAACGCTAGATTTTTTTTTTTTTTTAAAACCCCGTTTCCATCCACAGGCGTAAATGGAGCTAGAACCTGTGGGGATAAAAAAAAAAAAAAAAAAAAAAAAGGGAACACTGAAAGTCGCCGGTTTAACCGGCGTAGACGGTACAGAACACAAACCCCTTGGGACGCTGCGCTGGGGAACTGGGTTGACGGGGACATTTTATCCAGACTGGCCAAAGATAGTGAAGCTCCATAAAAAGGATTAGGGCACAAGATGGGAGAATGCGAGGGTCCCTTGTTCCTACTCGGTGGCCAATCGAAATTCGGCTTCGCACAACGCGGCCCGTCCCGCTGCGTCTTCCGGCTGACCTCTCGTCATGTGACTAGCACGGGGAAAAAGAACTAAAGTGAAGAGAGAGAAAAACAGGGGCTCGGTCACAAGTCCCTCCTCAACCCCTGCTGAAGCTCCGCCTCCTCCACACGTTTATTTCTCCTCCTCCTGCGACCTCCATCTCGCGGCCCCCTCCCCGTCCCACTTCCGACATCTATGAAGAGCTCTCGGCCGACTCGCCCGTCTTTGAGGGAGTCTCCTCCGACGGGGTCTCGCTGGAGATCCCGGTGTCGCCGCTCTCCGTCTCGTTCCTCCCGAAGCTCTCCAGGCCTAGAGAGGATGAGAGAAAAGGCTGAACGTCCACACCACTGCACCTCAGTCCACCACCTACCGACCTGTTCAACGCGGTCGGAGTCTGAGACGTGTGCAAAAGTTCTAGAACTCATTTAGCGGAACCAAAATAATCATTTTAAGTTGTAACAACTGGTAGCGCGTGGAGGGCGGAGATTCCCAGAATTTAAAAACCAAGGAAAACGGGTTGTTCCAATTGTGAAGTTGCCAGTGAACTCAGTTCTGGAGGACAAGGGGACACGTTGTTTTCACCTGTTAGAAGATTGTTCTTTGTTTTGAGTCAGTGTTTAGCAGAAGACTGGTTTTAGTGACCTTCTGGTTTTGTGTCACTCATTAAAAGAGACTAGCGTGATTATTTGCTGCTGGCCACTGCTTATGCAAATGAAGCAGTAGTAGAGCTGAAAAACCAGAATGTCCGTTATACTGGACTGCGATTATTAAACATTAATTCGAGTTCCCCGAGCCTGTCTATGGTCCTGCAGTGGCTGGAAATTTGGTCATTCCGCTTCAGAGTGTTCAGAGAGCGGCAGCTTAGACGTCGGATCTGGAATTTGTCCCCCTTATGACATCATAAGGGGAAAGGTAACCCCCCCCCCCCGCTCATGCTTTTTTCACCCAGTTAACTAGTGATGTTAACTAAGTACTATCAAACTATGAAGATGCTCACTGGTCGTCATGGCAACAGCGGTGTGCAAAGAACCGTTTTAAAAACGAGCGTTTGACTGTAGGTGTTCACTGTGCCACGTGCCTGGTACTGATTGGCTGTCCGCGGTGCCGTTGTTACGGCGGGACGCCGAGGCGTCCTCCAGCTCGTCCAGGTAAAGTCGGTACCGGTGGCCGCTCTCGTCCTCGTACTCCACGTTCTCGTCGTCCGAGTCCACCTCCGGCGCCACGTACACCACCTCGAATTCGATCTCGCCCCTCTGCAGACGCAGCGCGCGCGCACACACACACACACACAGCATTTACCAGACGCCCTTATCCAGAGTGACTTACAATCAGTAGTGACAGGGACTGTCCCCCCCCTGGAGACACTCAGGGTTAAGTGTCTTATATATATATAAATCATGATTAATTGTAATTAATTTAACCAATCAATGAGACAGGTTTGCGTGTCCCCCACCTGCTGTGACAGTATGGTGACGGCCTCCTTGTGTTTGGCGTCCCTCAGGTTGATGCTGTTGACGGCCAGGATGGCGTCGCCCACGTGCAGCCCGCCGCAGCGCTCGGCCGGCTGGGACGGGTGGATCTCGGAGATCAGGATGGGGACGCCGTGCTCCTTGCCGCCCTGCGCCGGGCCCAGACGGGAGCTTTAACGCGGAGGCCTTTAACGCGGCGGGGAGGCCGCCGGCGCCACTTACCGTGATGGAGATGCCGAGTCCCTCGTGGTCCTCTTTGGTCAGGACCACTTTGCGGATCGGGCCGACGCCTTGGGTCTTCTTCAGAGACTCTGGGTCCTGGGGGACAGTAGTAATGCATGAGTCCAGCCAAGCTGTACGGACACTCGCATGAACTCAGTGCCTTACATGTCCGGCCGGGGAGGGGAGGGGCTTCTTAGGGTCGTTGCGCCCCCTGCAGGCGCGGATGACCGTCTTGTGGCGATGGAGGTGGATCTCGGCTTCTAGCTGGTTCCACAGTTTATCGTGCGCCGGCCCCTTCATGTCTCGCCCCAGCAGCTGGATCTGCTGGACTCTGCGCATCCGAAGATAAATGGCCGTTATCTTCTTTATAAGTGTTGCACTTCTACTGTAATTCTTGACTATCAACTATCAATATTGTGGCAGCATTCCTGACAGACATGAAGCGACAAGTAAGGCTGGGGGGATAACTTCTGGAACACGGTGGCCCTCAAGGACGTGTCCTGTCCCCACTGCTCTTCTCCCTCAACATCCAATGACTGCACCTCCAAGAAACTCAGCTGTTCAACACCTGACGTTTGCAGATGGCACCATTGTCATTGGACTCATTCAGGAAGTTGAGCGGCTTGTACTCTGGTGCACAACCTGGAGCTGAAAACGCTCAAGACCGTGGAGACGAACACTGCTCCCCCTCGCTATATCAGACATCCCATTCTGTGGAGATCTTCAAGTTCCTGGGTGCCACCATCTCCCAGAACCTGAAGTGGGAGACCAACACCGCCTCCATCCTCAAAAAGACCCAGCAGAAGATGTACTTCCTGAGGCAAATACAAATTCCTCACGTGTGTTGTGTTCACTCACACCCTTGAAAAGTAGTTCTTCTCATGAACTGCTCACCTTCCCGCCAGCTCCTTGTCCAGGTACTTGGCCGCCAGCCGCGCCCCATACACCTCGGCCTGCAGTACCGCGATGTGCCTGCAGAGGGCCTCGTTCTCTTTCTTGGACATCTTCACCTCAGACTCCAGCTTCACCTCCTTCACCTTCTCCTTCTTATTGGCCTCCAGCTCCTTCTCCTGTTAGGTCACAAAAGGCACACGGCCCTCTCAGATGGGAACGGCGCGGACCGGCGGTGGACATTCACACTCGTGGCCTTTTTAGTTCGAGACACCTTCCCTGCGTAGAATTACAAATTCTAACCATTTACATTTACAGCATTTAGCAGACGCCTTTATCCAGAGCAACTTAACATCAGTAGTTACAGGGACAGTCCCTCCCTGGAGACACTCAGGGATAAGTGTCTTGCTGAGGGACACGATGGTAGTAAGTGTGGTTTGGACCTGGGTTTTCTGGTTCACAGGCGAGTGTGTTACCCGCTAGGCTACTACCACCCTGTCCCATCTCTGTACGTCGCCGTGCTCAAGTCCTTCACCGCTGGTCGGATTCTGACCACACGACTGCGGCTTTACAACCGTGACTTGAAATTACGTATCTAGGCCACAAACAGACGCGTGATGACGTGCTGTGTGGAGCAGAAGAAGACCGGCAAGCTGCAACTGTCTAGGTCAGGGGTCGGCAACCTTTAACCCTCAATGAGCCATTTGGACCAGGTTTCCACAAAAGAGAACAGCACCGGGAGCCGCAAAATGACGAAAACACTGCATATACTTCTATAGATTTTACTTTAGCATGCTATGCTAAACTAGACTTTTGTGTGGCAAAATCTGCCAGAACTTTTTTTTTTTCCCCTCTCAAATGAAGGATGAAGTGGCGCACGTTTAATCACCCACACGAGTCTGAAAAACCCGTCTGAACTTGTTCGAAGAAAATCTGGTCAACTTCTGGCGGCGCTATGCTAACTCTACACAACTAAAGTGAAGTGACTGTCACATGTGATACAAAGCAGCACAGCACACGGTGCACACAGTGAAATTTGTCCTCTGCATTTAACCCATCACCCTGAGTGAGCAGTGGGCGGCCATGACAGGCGCCCGGGGAGCAGTGCGTGGGGACGGTGCTTTGCTCAGTGGCACCTCAGTGGCACCTTGGCAGATCGGGATTCGAACCGGCAACCTTCTGATTACGGCTGCCTTCCTTAACCGCTAGGCCACCACTGCCCTACTGAAGGTCATCGTTTGCGAACCATTAAACTCTAAATATTACAAACAACCGTTCACTCGCCCCAAAAAACGACAGACTTCGAAAAGCTACTCGAATTTATCTAACTGATCTCATTGTTATCATTATTGATCTTATAACACTCTTCAAATTTCGATCCACAATAATAAAAAAAAAGATTTAAATAAACAACGGATAAAAGTAAAATACCTTGGAGCCGCAGTGTAAGGACAGAAGAGGGCTGCCGACCCCTGGACTAAAAAAAGGGGAGAGGAGCCTAATAAAGGCCGCAAGGAGTGTAGGCGTTTCATTCAAAATGACCGGTGGGTGTACAGATGGAGAGAAAACACACACACACACACACTGGACAATTTAAAGGCATTTTAGCCAGACGTTATCTGACCACACAGAAAGAACAGACAGGGCATGCACATCCTACGACGAACCTGACCTCAGGATTACAGGCCACACCCACGCTACGCTACCGCCACGCGCCGTGTCTACGCCACTTTCGTGGCGACGAGACAGACCGTGACAAGACACACAAGCACACATAGAGCAGGGACACACACTTCACTTACCATCTCGTCCACTGAGGGAACGGGCTTTAAAACAAGAGAGTAGGAAGAGATTAGGGGCGGAGTGTAATTTACATACGTACGAGTAAAAAAAAAAAATAAAAATTTTCAATTAATGATTGGCATATGAAGAGTTGAAATGGATGGTCGAGATGTAAAGATGCAGCAGAGATGAAAAGTAGGAGTACAGACCAGCTGAGATGCAGAAATTACAGGCAGGCAGAGTAGAAAAGAAAAGAGAAGAGAAAAGGGAAGAGGAGCCAAATACAACAAGAGAAGAGAAAAGAAAAGGGTGAGTAGAAGCTAAAAACAATGAAAGGACGGGCGAAAACGAGACAAAATGACAGAAGAAAGCAGCTTTGAGAAATAGTTACAGAGGAGAAAAGACGAGAGGATGAGAAGAGTAAAAGAAGAGAAAAAGACTAGGTGACACGTAGTAGAAGAGCTGAGATGAATGGTGAGGAAACTGAAGACTTCTTTTTTTCAAAAGATGGTAGTTGGAGAGTCCGGATGGACCAACACGGCGGGTGAGAGGGGAGGTTCGCCCACCATGCGGTCCTTGATGGACCCCGAGTCCACGGTCTGGCCGGCCTTGGCGTGCAGTTGCAGCTGCATGGCGTGGAGCTGCAGCAGCTGGTTGTGCACCTCCGTCTCCACCACCGCCTTCTCCGCCTGCACGTCCGTCAGCTCCGACTTCAGGTCCACCAGCTGGGCCTGCAGGTGACAACACCGAGGTGGACATCTTATTCCTGCCCAGACGCTAGGAGACGTTCCCTCTATATCAGAGCCTATGAACCAGAAGACAGTGGGGACTGTCCCTGCCACTGCTGGTTGGGTGGTAGTAGCCTAGTGGGTAACACACTCGCCTGTGAACCAGAAGACCCAGGTTCAAATCCCACTAACTACCATCGTGTCCCTGAGCAGGACACTTAACCCTGAGTGTCTCCAGGGGGGACTGTCCCTGTAACTACTGATAGTAAGTCTGGATGAGGGCGTCTGGTTAATGGCTCCACCAAATGGCGTTGAGTCAGAGGGGGATTATCGGTAACTATGTAAAACGATTTATGAATTGATTGATATGAATGTGAATTAAAAGTGTTTTAAATGTAAATGCATATATTCATTGATGAATGAATGATTGTCGGCAGTCGTACGAATAACAATTTGAGGGTTTGGTTTGAGAGTACTAATATATATATATATATATAGTTTGTTATTTGACGTTAATTTAGTTTATTCTGCCTCCGATGCCACAGACACCACTAAGGCGATCCTGCACAGAGGGTGGGGACCTTGCCCGTTTCACTGGGTGGTAGAAGTGGGGAAGCGTTGACTCCGATCGCCGGAAAGAGGGATCCAAAAGGGCGACACGGCAGGTGGGCGGGGCCCGCGGTTACGTCCCCGCGAATGCAGAGCGCTGGGACGAGTGCTGAGCAGGAAGCAAACGCTCGCCGCTTCCCGCCGAGCGGCGTGAATTATTAACCTCTGCAGAGTATCGCTTTCGCCGTGCCCACGTCCACACCGTCCCTCGCGCTTGTCCAGAGACCATCGGCAGCACTAATTTAGATTTAGAATGGAAGCCATGGGTTTGGGGGGGGCTACCAGCAGTTGCCGAGGACAGCAGGGGGTTAAAGGTCAAGTAAAAAATTCATGACGTCGATATCGCCGTCGTTCCTGAAGCTTCGAAGACTCGCACACCTGCAACCCCTGAAATTTCTGTGGTTTTCAATCATTTTATTATTATAGAATAAAAACTGCACGGCTACAACTTTTGTCAAATTTACCAAAATATTGCTATGGCAACCCTGAAGGGCTTAACTTGAACGACGGAGATTCTTTCTCCAAGATCGAGCGAACCGAGCCCAGTTTGGGGTTTCAAATCATCAGCTGCGATTTACGGGATTTAAAAGGACGCACGAGGCTGAGAAAGTTCTGGAATGTGGAAGCGCGTGGTTCACTACGTAAAGCCAGCGGTTGTAAACGCAGAACGTAGACCAGAACGAACAACGGGCCGTCATCAAAAGAAACCGCGCGGGCGAGGGCAGAGCACGCCGTATCACGAGGCATCATGGCTGCACTATACCGAGGGAAAGTTGAGGATGCGGCGTTGTGACGCCACTAAATGCCAGTAAAACATCCCGAGCAGCAGCCTGCATCGATCGGCTGCCGGGACGGAATCACGTTACAGGGAAATAAATAAATGATGACGATCTTTTTTTTTTTTTTTTTTTATGTTATTTAGCAACGTTTCCAGTAATAAATCTATTCTCACCTGCATTCACCGCATTTGGCACTACGGGCTTTCATGAAGTGATCAGTTCTGGTTCACCAGAGCTCAAACTATGAATACATTCATTTTATTTAACCCGGCTGTAGTTTATCTCGCATAAGTCGCACTATAAGAACGTTACAAGTTACTCTAAACATTCTGTAAAGGGGAAGGTGTTAAACTGCAGTTTGAAAATCCTCAGCGACTGAGCTGTTCTGACCTCGAGGGGAAGTTCGTTCCAAGACAGCGGCGGAGGGACCAGGCGAGCAGGACAGGAGGTGCAGTGCGAGGTGTAATAAGGGCTCTGAGGTCAGATGTTGAAACCCCATGTTTTACTTTGTAGGCCAGCATCAGTACTTTGAAACAGATACAGGGGTTGTAGAGGCCGGATGGAGAAGATTCTGGGATCCAGTGGATGGAGCGTAGCAGTGTGGTGGTGTGGGAGAATTTGGGATGGTGCTGCTGGGTTCTGTATTATTTGTAGAGGACGGATGGAGCCCATTCTGGGATTTGGGGATCCAGTGGATGGAGTGGGTGGTGTGGGAGAATTTGGGAAGTCAGAGGTCGACCTTCTAAAAGGGAGTTACCGTAATCCAGTTGTGTTGAGAGGTAAGCACGGGTCCGTCTGGAAGTCTGTAGGTGGAACTTTCTCTAAACTTTCCTTAAACGAGCAACGACGCGAGAAAGTGCCAGGTTGGGATGAGAAAGCAGAGCGAACCGCCTCGTACGTTTGGCTATTTCGTATTACGTCACTCAAACTGGAAACGAGAGGAATACTTCCTGCCGAGGCTCAACTTAAACACGCTGATGAGGAATATTCCCCGACTTGTACCAAAAACCGAGCACACGTGTCCGCTCGGGGTGTATAAATGTGACGGCGCGGCTCACCTCCAGCTTGTGGTTGAGCTGGAAGACGGTCTGCGCCTTGTGGCACAGCTGGGCGAAGCAGGAGCTCAGGCTCGTCATCTTCTGGCGGCCCTCGTACGTGATGTCCGCCTGGTCGGGGTCGATCTCGCCCAGCAGCAGGTCGACGTCCACGAACGCCTTGTCGAACTCCTTCTCCAGCACCTCCAGCCAGCGGAACATGGACATGGCCGAGCCCGGCCCAGCGCGGCCCGACGCCTGGGCTGCGGGCGACGCGGACATGTCTGCTGAACAGCGCCGCTTGACGAGTACAGGCGGCTTGTCGTCGCTGTTCCTTTTTTATTATTACTATTCCCCCGGTTTCGGGTTTAAAACGAGCCTTGTTTAAGTTTTTTGACGACGACGGGAACCTACGCTCCCATCCGACCAGGAAACCGGAAAACGTCCGCCGATCGGCACGTCGATTGTTCCTGTCTGCCACACGCCAGGCCCCGCCCACTGTCAGGACACCCAGTCGACGCAGAGCGCATCGATGGCGCTCTCTTTCGTGATTATTACATCAAGGGGTTTAGCATAGTGGTGAGGATTAGGATCCTAAATATGGACACTATCGATACCAAGTTGATTTCAGAATCGGATCGATATTTTCGCTCTTCTATTTCTGTACTACAATCCGAACGAAAGCAAACGTGCCGTTTGAAATACTACTCCCCGCGCGTCAACATGACGCGGTGACGTCACAGAAGCGGCAGCTTCTGTCACCCACTGTTTAGTTAAAATTTTCAACCTGCCCGGTTGGAAACCACGAGAAATCAAGTCACGACCCGAGTGTCACGATTTATTTGTTTAAATAAAAAAGCAGCTCTGGACATGGCAATACCGGATGTTGCGTCACGCACTTCACTTCCTGTTGGGGAACTGCGTGGAGTTCACGTGTCAACAATTCTGTTAGAAGGAAAAAAGCCGAGTAAAAATGTCACACACGGACGGAGTAATGTAGGTTTACTATTGGGTATTTTTATTGTATATGTGTATACATTAATTCGTTGTCATGTCGAAAGATTTTTATCTCCAGAGTAAAGTTTGCTGGCGTCGCGGGCTCCCTGTTTCCTCTACCCACGTTGCGCGGCGTCTTCTTCTGGACTTTGCTTTGTGTTAATTAAACACTTATTCTGATGCAGAAAGCCGAAAACGAAGAGATCGAAGCGATTTCTGCAGAACAGGGAGTCCAAGCTCACGGAAAATGTAAAGAATGCCATGATCATGAAAGGAGGCAACACCAGCGAGACGGTCACGCATGCGCTGAAGGACATCGTGAGTAAATCCAGCGTATTTACTTACAGGGTCCTCTACAACGCGCCGCGTTGTGCTTTATATACCTTGTTCTGACTGTTTCGCTTCGTCTACGTTTGTCTTGTCGTTATTATTGTTTTGCAGTATGCACTGAAGAAACCCAATGCTGTCTTGTACAAGAAGTAAGTAAGGAAGGAGGAGTCTGCTTTTTTTAAGCCCTCAGATGTTATTGGAAGTTTTTTCTCAGTTAAATTATCCCCCGTTCTTTTTGGATCCGTAGGAAAAACATAATGAGACCTTTTGAGGACTCCACGTCACTGGTGAGTAGTTATAAGAAGGGTAATGAGATGGTTCTAGTCCTTGCACTCTACACAGTATTGTATAGGGTGGTAGTAGCCTTGTGGGTAACACTCACCTATGAAGACCCAGGTTCAAATCCCACGTACTACCATTGTGTCCCTGAGCAAGACACTTAACCCTAAGTGGGGACTGTCCCTCTAAATACTAATTGTAAGTCGCTCTGGATAAGGGCGTCTGATAAATTCAGTAAATGTAAATGTATAGTCATCAGAATTTGTGCTGGTTCTCCATACCTGTGTTTTTGCTGTTTAAAGTATTTATTTGTGTCTCCGTTAATTGACTTTCTTTTCTAGGAATTCTTTTCTAAAAAATCCGACTGCTCCTTATTCCTGTTCGGCTCACACAACAAGAAAAGGCCCCACAACCTCATATTTGGTAAGCGCCTTGACAGCAGTACGTCATGGCCCTGCCCTGTCCCGCGGGGTGATGTGTTCTGGGAGTTTTATCGAATTGTTTGCCTGATTGTTTGTTACAGGTCGTATGTTCGATTTCCATGTGCTGGATATGGTAGAGCTGGGAATTGAAAAGTTTGCCTCTCTGAAAGAAATCAAGGTAATGCTCCATCTCCAACTGCACCTTATTCAATCTTCTATTGGGGGGGCAGTGGTGGCCTAGCGGTTAAGGAAGGAAGGTGACACTGAGCAAAGCACTGTCCCCACACGCTGCTCCCCGGGCGCCTGTCATGGCTGCCCACTGCTCACCAAGGGTGATAGTTAAATGCAGAGGACACATTTCACCGTGTGCTGTGCTGCAGTGTTTCACAATGACAATCACTTCACTTTTTCACTTCAGTGTTCTAATAGACAGAATATATAAATGTTTGTATTATTGGTGGACCCCTGTTCTGTATGATTTTTTTATTTTTTTTTCCCCTCTGCAGAACAGTAAGTGTGCGGCGGGAACCAAACCCATGCTGGTATTCGCTGGGGAGGCCTTCGACACCGACAACGAACACAAGCGCCTAAAAAGCATTCTGATAGGTATCCTATTTCTTACCCACTTGTTCACCCCAAGTTTCCACTGCGTCCTCAAGCATCTGTCGTCTCTTAGACTTCTTCAGAGGGCCCACGGTGACCAACGTTCGTCTCGCCGGGCTGGAGCACCTCCTGCACTTCACAGCTGTGGAGGGCAAGATCTACATGCGCAGTTACAGGTTCGCTTCCTTCTACTGCTCCCCTCCCGCCAGCCTCCCGATTCGATTACGATTATCAGCGCATCGTGATGCGTCCCGTAAATTTCCCACATCATTATGATAGAATAGATATAATAATGTAATGTTCTGCACTGCACCAATGCCGAATCATCTATGTCTGCATCGCGACACAGTTTCAACACCCCTACTGCGGAGATCCCGACTTCATCTTGAATGTTTAACGGTCCTATGTTGTCCTCGGTACGCTTTGGTACACAAACTATTGGGCAGTGGCGGCCTAGCGGTGAAGGAAGTGGCCCCGTAGTCAGAAGGTTGCCGTCCCCACACACAGTTCCCCGGGCGGCTGTCATGGCTGCCCACAGCTCACTAAGGGTGATGGTTAAATACAGAAGACAGATTTCACTGTGTGCACCGTGTGCTTTTCTGCAGTGTTTCACAATGACAATCACTTCACTTTCACACGTTTATTATGTAACTTTTATTATTGTTGTTGTCGTCTTTCAGAGTTCTTCTAAAGAAGTCTGGTTGTCGAACCCCGAGGGTTGAATTGGAAGAAATTGGCCCGTCTTTTGATTTGGTCATGAGAAGAACACATCTAGCCTCAGACGACTTGTACAAGACGGCGCACAGGCGGCCGAAGGCCTTGAAGGTACAGTGTGTGCTTCGGTGGGCCATTGTCACCTGTAGACGCGGCGCTCCTGTCACAAACGCTCACGCGCTCTTGCTTATCGTCACAGCCTAAGAAGAAGAAGAACGTTTCCCATGATGCCTTTGGCACGAAGTTGGGCCGCTTGCACATGCAGAAGCAGGACCTGTCCAAGCTGCAGACGCGCAAGATGAAAGGCCTGAAGAAGAGGAAGGTGGTCGGTGGGGAGGAGTCGTCGTCGTCGTCCCCTAAAAGAGCGAAGACTCCCGAATGAACTGCTTGTGGCTCTTGCAGGTGGACTGGAAGCTGAAAGTTCTCGCGCCCTCCCGATCGCGGGACTCTTAAGCACGTACGCCGTCATGGTGGAGTCCTTCATGGTTGAGTAGTGCGTTGGTTGGAGTCCCAAAGTTAAAAAAAAAAAAAAAAAACCTGCTCCGCCTGTTTAATATGCTGTAATTAACTAATTAACTCTGTAATTTGTTTGATCGGATGCTCCACTGGGGGCCATGGTCTGTGACGAATAAAAACCGGTCATGTGTGTCATTGGTCACAGAATCGTTTCTGGTTTTGGGGGGGGTGGAGACCTCTGGCAGGATTTTGGTAAGATTCAATAATGTTTCTCCTTCCCCCCCACCACTGAGGCAGGAGGTCCCCGTAATCAGAAGGTTGCCGGTTCGAATCCCGATCCGCAGAGGTGCCACTGAGCAAAGCACCGTCCCCACACACTGCTCCCCGGGCGCCTGTCATGGCCGCCCACTGCTCACCAAGGGTGATGGGTTAAATGCAGAGGACAAATTTCACTGTGTGCACCGTGTGCTGTGCAGCTGCGTATCGCATGTGACAATCACTTCACTTTACGCTGAACGGCTTGTTCGTTCTGTGAAATTCCTCTGTTCTTCAGAGAACAGTTTTCTCACACACGTGTTCCCCGTTCCACCTTCTGAAACCGTGTTTCTGGAATGCTGCTTAATGACCAGGACCCAGTTTTTTTTTTTTTTTTTTTTTATACTCTGACGAGAATAAGTTGAAGTTGGCAGACTTTTTGCCACTAGATGGTGCTACGATCCCGCTAAAGAACCAGAGTGGACCTCTGCTTTGCCTTCCGTCCACTACGTCAGCTGAGCAGTCACTAGACCATGACTTAAATATGAAAGTGTGATGATGTATCCGATGGAAACTCCTGGTTGTATGAAATGTGTAGATGTCGCTGATCTGTCCGCTTCCACCCGGATTCGCTGGGAATAGTGCGCACACACCCTGTTATTCGTCCTGTAAAACGTTGGATTTTACGGGCCTAAGATGGAGCCCTGTGATGCTTTTCTACGTTTTTTTTTTTTTTTTTTTTCTCCATCCACTACGCTGCCATGGATGTAATTTAAAAAAAAAAAAAAAAGATCCGGAACGACACCTCATGACAGAACATCGTGTCGTGTCTGGTCGAGATCGTATTTGAGAAAGTAAGAAAACACGTTTACTTGACACTCTCCTCCAAAATACTACATGGAGCTGTCGCTGTCCGGCTTTCGCCGCTATAACCTCGGCTCGGGGTGTGATTTACGGTACATGTTCTTCGTAACCAGAGTTTATCCGTGTGGCCTGGAGCGGTCAGAGGTCAGGGGCCCTTGGGGAACCGAGGAGACTCGGGCGGGGCGGCGGTGGGCTCGTAATTGAAAGGTTGCGGGTTCCGATCTCGAGCCGCCAGGGTGCCACCGAGGTCCCCGTGATCGAGGCACCGTCCCCGGGCGCCTTTCATGGCTGCCCACTGCTCGCCAAGGACGAAGTGTCATATCTGAGGTACCATAACTGTGTATCGCAACTAGAAGGCAACGTTACGCACCACGGTGTTCCGTGCTTCCGTCGTTGGACCGTTTTTGCTACTCTACGGTACACGCTGGTCAACCCTCCGGCCTTCTCAAGGTCCCTTGTTAATCCGCGGCTCGCTTGGTCCTGTTGCTCAGGGTCACGGCCCATCCGGGGACACAGGGTGCAGGGCGGGGACTCACGCGTGGCGTACAGGCACACGCGCCATTCACTCACACCCTCGCACAATTTACCGAGTCCGCAGGCCCCTGAGGAAGCTCCGCCCACACGAGGTCCGAGACGGGATTCGAACCCACAGCCTTGGAGGTGCGAGGCCTGTGGGGCGTTGACAAATGTTTTTACTTTCATTTAAGAATCCTTTATTGGTCCCACAAGTGGGAGATTTGCAAAGTTTAAATAAAGAAATGAAATAAAAATAAGAAAAAAGATCAGAAATGACCTTTTATTCATTTATGAAGCACATTTAAATGATCTTACACAAACGTACGTTACAGCACAAGCAAACATGACATAAGTTAAAAGGACAGTGCTGTAAAACGCATACTAATAAACTAATAATAAAGCAATAATAGACTAACAATAATAGTAATAATAACGTAACGTCATGAAACATACCAGAAGGCCACCACAGCCACCGCCACCGTAATGGCTGAAGCTCCAGGGATCTTCAAATGGACCCAGTAGCATCATTATGGTCACGTAAGGTGCACCATGACACTGGACTGAAGTACTGCTCTGCACTGTCCAGGACCTCCAAACGTGGACAGACGCTCTAAACTGCACTTTAAACTTTTCTTTCTTTTCTTGGACAAACCATCACCAACCCAGCACTGACACCACTTGCAGGCTCGATCTACCCTGGAAGGGGGTCCCACTCTGTTTCGCTCCTTCACAACGTTTCTGCTCATCTGCTCATCAGCTGCTGGTTGAAGAAAACCGATCTCTGTCCAAGAGCACGTTTTTAAGACAGTTCTGCAGAGTCCGAACTGAGGAAGACATCAGTCTATACAGTACAGGCCAAAAGTTTGGACACACCTTCTCATTCAATGTGTTTTCTTTATTCTCATGACCATTTACGTTGGTAGATTCTCACTGAAGGCATCAAAACTATGAATGAACACATGTGGAGTTCTGTACTTAACAAAAAAAGGTGAAATAAGTGAAAACATGTTTTAAATTCTAGTTTCTTTGCTCTGATTACTGCTTTGCACACTCTTGGCATTCTCTCCATGAGCTTCAAGAGGTCGTCACCTGAAATGCTTTTCCAACAGTCTTCAAAGTGAAGTGATTGTCACATGTGATACACAGCAGCACAGCACACGGTGCACACAGTGAAATTTGTCCTCTGCATTTAACCCATCACCCTGAGTGAGCAGTGGGCAGCCATGACAGGCGCCAGGGGAGCAGTGTGTGGGGATGGTGCTTTGCTCAGTGGCACCTCAGTGGCAACCTTCTGATTATGGGGCCGCTTCCTTAACCGCTACGCCACCACTGCCCCACCACTGTCTTGAAGGAGTTCCCAGAGGTGTTTAGCACATGTTGGTCCAGCTCACCCCAAACCATCTGGATTGGGTTCAGGTCCGGTGACTGTGGAGGCCAGGTCTCCACTTTTTGTTAAGTACAGAACTCCACATGTGTTCATTCATAGTTTTGGTGCCTTCAGTGAGAATCTACCGACGTACATGGTCATGGAAATAAAGAAAGAGAAGGAGTCTCCAAACGTTTGGCCTGTACTGTAGATCCGAGTGAGGAATAATGATGTTTACGGGGAAAATGTCCGCGTCCCGCACGTTTTCTCTCGCGGCCAGATGTTTCGTGCGTGTGTTTTTTTTTTTTTAAAGGCGCCGCCGTCCAATCAGCGTGCGTAACCGCGACGTGTTGCCAAGCCCCGCCCACTCCCGCGTACCCATTTATACCGTGTGGCACCGTGCGGCGCTGACATCTGGGGACGGCGAGGGGACCCGCAGCAGCTCCCGTTCGCGTTAGAGATACCTGGCGGCGACATAATGACGGAAGGCGACACCGGCGCCGCCGACGACACCGTGGCGGGGCAGGCAGAAGCCAAGTCGGAGGCGAAGCCCCTGAACGCCGGCGCGGCCGTCCCGGAGAAGGCGTCCCCGGCCGCCGAGCAGGGCGCCGAGCCGCCCGAGGGCGGATGGGGCTGGGTCGTCATGCTGGCGGCGATGTGGTGCAACGGCTCGGTGTTCGGCATCCAGAACGCCTTCGGCATCCTGTTCGTGTCGCTGCTGAAGGAGTTCGGCTCCGAGCACGACGAGGACCTGCGCTTCAAGACCGGTGAGTGTCGCTCGTCCGCGGCGGCGCCATGTGCGCGGTGCGCGCGCGGAAGCGCACGTTGCGTCGGGCTCCTGGGGGTCACCGGGCCGCCCGCGGGGTCCCCCGGGGTGGTGTGGCGTGGCGGGGACGCAGCTGACAGCCAAACCCCAGCGAAGCCACACTCCGCGCTTCCGCTGCGCGTCCTGCAACTTTGTCGCCTCGTTCGTGACGTCACGGCATGCGGCATCATGAAAGCGCACCCCTCTTTAATATGGGTTGCCAGATGGGGGCTGGGGGGGGCTGAAAAAAAACCTTTTCTTATTCATTTACGGCCCTGTATTTTAACGAGGCGCCACGCTGCCTGGCTGGGAGGCGACTGACGAGAATTGACCTTTTCACCCCTTGGTGAAAACGATTTTGTTCAGATAAGGACGAAGGTGTGTGAATTGGGGGGGGGTTTTGCTCACCACCTACCCGGCGGGTAGAGACATGTATACCCAGGGTGTCACTACATACCTCAAAAACTCCGAGGCTCTTTATCAGAAGAGCTCGACCTGCTGACCCCTGACCCTCCCGACTCTCTTAATGAACCGAATTTGGCCCGGACGTTTTATTTTCCCAAAAAGACCTTGTACGTCCGGGTCAAGGGAACGGACCAGCCGCAGTGCAGGAAGAATTTATTTCTCTGAACAGAGGAGCCCTTCCGTCCTGCCTGGCATGGACGTGCCCCCCTCTGAAAGTGTGTTGCGCCGGTTGCCGTCTGTTTTGCCCCCCGCCACGGGGGTCCCGGGCGTCGCATCTAAAACGAGCCGTGACGATTGCATTAGCAGCGCCTGGGTCCAGCTGGCACGTCTACACCAGCCCACTATCAGTCCCAGCTGCTGTCAAAGGTCATGCCCTCGAGGAAACCCAAGCCCGCCCAAGGCACAGCCTGTTAAATAAAGCTTCTGGACTGGGGGGGGGGGGGGGGGGGGGGGTTACGGGTACGTAACGTTCTGCGAATTTACGCCCTTATCCAGAGTGACAGGGACAGTCCACCTGGAGACACTCGGGGATAAGTGTCTTGCTCATGGACACAGTGGTAGTAAGTGGGGTTCGAACCTGGGACCATTGTGAAGAACGGCAAGCACAGCACGCGGTGACACAGCGAAACCCCGCCCTCGGCGTTTAACCGCCACCCTTGGTGGGCAGTGGGGTCCGCTTCCGCCCCTTCCATGGCTGCCGAGGCGGAGAGGTCAGAGTTTCCCGCAGTGCGTGGGTGCTTGGGCCGGGGGGCGGAGTCACAGGGATATGGCACGAAGTGGTGAATTAGAAATAATTGCCTGAGGTGATGGCTTCAGATCCACAAAGTCACACTCAGCACGAATGTAATTAAATCGGATGATCTAACATGAATCAAATTGGCACTTTAAGACAATAACTGTTCCTCAAAGCGTCTTCTTGTGCGCCTCTGACTTTTGCCCAGCCAAGAATAATAATCCTTGAACCATTTTAACGTCATTGTTCATACTGAGTCCACTCCTCGTTAGTAAGTGGACCACGTACGCCGCGGGGCGCCCTCTATTTATTATCCAGACCTTGCACCCGGCGGGCGGGTCGGTCATGCCCGCTGCAAGCACGTCCACGTTGTATACGCGCAGGAGAAATGTGGTGGAAGTGGCCTGGCGGGTGACACACTCCCCTATGAACCAGAAGACCCAGGTTCAAATCCCACTTACTACCATCGTGTCCCTGAGCAAGACACTTAACCCTGAGTGTCTCCAGGGGGGGACTGTCCCTGTAACTACTGATTGTAAGTCGCTCTGGATAAGGGCGTCTGGTAAATGGTGGGCCGGGTGCAATTTTTCATGAACATATATATTTTATTACTGTTTTATTCAGGATGAGTGATGCCGTTTATAACAATATGTAATAGTTCTGCTATATCTGTATATCTTTATTCATGTCCGCGACTTATCAAAAAAAAAAAAGAGGGATTTTGTGTGTTTTGTTTGGTGTTTCTTCGTATTTTTTCCACTGTTTTCTTTACCGAAGCCGGCGATTCATAAAATCCCTTCTGGGTCACAACCTAATCTGATGAATCCGGCTGATGCTTGCGTGACCTGACCATTGGGGTTCAGTCAAGCTCCTCTTGTCCATCTAAGCCACGGCCGCGTGGCGAGCAGCAGCCAATGGAGGGTGGATGAGTTCAAGCGCAGAGCACGTGGGGTCCTGAGGGCGTTCTGCTGTGAACTGATACACATTAATAATAATAATAATAATAATAATAAAGTGAAGTGATTGTCACTGTGATACACAGCAGCACAGCACACGGTGCACACAGTAAAATGTGTCCTCTGCTTTTAACCATCACCCTTGGTGAGCATGACAGGCGCCCGGGGAGCAGCATGTGGGGATTCGAACCGGCAACCTTCTGATTACAGGGCCCCAGCACTTTTCATGTGACGCGCCGTTATCTCCCAGGTGCAGAACGTGCCCGTGTGCTGCCAACAATAATGAAAGTGGGGCCAAACGGTCAGAAGGCTCATCGGCCAATCACAGGCTCGGATGTTGGGGCGGCGTCCGTGTCCTCAGCCCTCGTGGCAAGTTTACCTGCTTGTGGGCCTGCGCTGTTCCATTTTGCACAGCAGTATTCGCACTATTTAACTTTGCACATTTATTATTCATTTCACCGGTCTGTCTCACTGCTGCCTGCATGTTTTTTTGGTTAAACGTTGTTCTTGCACCGCCCGTGTCCCCCGTTTGCACTGCATGTGACCCAGTTTGTCGACGTCGCACACGTGCGCGTTGTCAAAGTCCGAGATGACGCAACACGCGGTCAGTTGTCTTAAAATCTCTCATTTTCGTCCTCATCCACAAACTGGTGCCTGATGGTCATAAACGCTTCAATAGCACAAAAATATTCTCCTATTGGCCCAGTGCTAATCTGTTACACATATTTTATGTTTTATGGTAAAGATATAAAAGTGTAATATTTGGTTATGTTTGCAATATTTGCATATTGGTAATCGATTGTATACTTGCAATATTTGCAATACTGTGGTCTGTAGCAGTCGCCAAAGCATTTCACTGCATATCATACCGTGTATGACTATGTATGTTATGAATAAAGTTTGAATTTGAATAATGTAATATCATGGTTATAATATCTCCGGCTGGCCAGAGAACTGAGCAATGGTTTCGGGACTATATAAAAAACAGCAGCCGATCGTCCTAGATGTGGTGCTGTGGTTCTGCCAGAAAGCCACAGGGGCGTGGTAATCACATTCAACTGCAGAATTTTCAGATTTAAAGCTTTTAAGACCGTTAGTCCATCGCTGTGTCTGCTTTATTATTAGGGTGGTAGTAGCCTAGTGGGTAACACACTCGCCTATCAACCAGAAGACCCAGGTTCAATGTTTCCCTGGGAACAGAAACGTGGAGAAACGGCAGCTGGGCAAAAAAAAGAAAAAAAACGGAAAAAAGTTGATGGACCTGAAAGCAGACAGCGGTTAATAGTTAATGGTGCATTTAATCCATACCGCATGTTAGTTTGACACGGAGTTGAGGTGAAGGTTGTCAGGAGATAAAAGAGTGGGTAAACACACACACACATACACACACACGCGCTGGAAACTGCAGGGCTGTAAGCATGACTCTGTGTTGTCAACATCTCCCCATATTCAGTAACATGTGAGGATTATAAACACACGCGGAAAATAGGACGGGTTTATAGTGCTAATAAAACCAGAGAGAAATTGACCGTAAATGTACAGTGTTGCATGAATGACATGCATCTGATTAAGACGAAGGTAAACTCTGTTCGTCGCTTGCCATCCAGGACCCCTTCGTTCCAAGCCGCTACATTCGCCGTTAGGTTGTTAATGATGGTTCTGCTAGGCGGGCCTCCAGGACCGGGTTTAGAACCCCTGAAAATCATAAACCGCTGTCAGGCGGTAGCAGGATGTTCATTAAACCTAAAGGGGCCACGAGATGCGGCGAAAGAAAACGTACGTGGGGCAAAAATACCAGGCTAGAACGGAAAAATGGCCAACCAAATTCCATTATGGTAGTATTGCTGAGAACAGTTGCACTTAAAAAAACATTAAAAAAGAAGAAGAGGAAAATTCACACTGGTGCAGTTTCTGGTGCATCAGCACTTCAACTACATCATTATTGGGAACATGGGTTCAACTACATCATTATTTTAACTTATCAAGGACCATTTATGATTCTTTAAGGGGTTAATTTTTGAACTTTGAACCCTGAACTTTTGAGGCGTAGCCCTTTCAGCTGTACCGTCTTCAGCTGTCAGAATCTGACTGTTAAAACGGAAAACGTTACGTTAGAACATTGCCACGGCCACCAATGTATGGGGTTTAGTGATTGCAAAATTCTGCCTGAAGGCAAAGTTGTCATTTCCACAGTGACGTCGAGGCCGCAGTTAATCATTTGGTCGAAAAGCAGTGGAAAAAACAATGTTTACGGTAAATTACATTTCCCATCAACCATTTATGCAAATAGTACAGTAGTTTTAGTGAAAAGAGACCTCCACCCTCACCGAATGGAATGGGTGGAACTGGACACACACTGAATAAAGTCAAGGCGATTCCGTGGCCTTGGCAGATGGCTCGGGAAGGGGTGGGCGATGGGGGGAAAATAAAAACGAGGAAGGGGTCCCCAGCGGCCTTCGGGGGTGAAATTCACAGCCGGAGAAAGGGGCCCTGTTTTCACGACGAGCCTGCTGTGGCGATGCTCGTGCAAAACGGGGTTGTCGTGTGGGTGTCAAGTCTTATCTGGAAAGGGCCGGTGTGCATGCGGCTTTTCGCTGCAACGCTCTAATTCGATAACCACACCGGTAACTGAAGAGGCCCGTCCTCTCCGGATAAGACCGAACGTTCCTCTCGCTGTTGTTTTTGCACAGTGCACAAGTCTTGAATAATGGAGGGGACGTGGATTGGAACTATTCTTTTAGGTAAAACGCTTTTCAGGGCCTACCAAGCGACATGGTTGTCCATGAATAGCCATTTCGCCGGTGCAGGAACAGTAACAGGAGCATTTTTTAAAGCATATTCGTTCCACTAAGACACGGCGCTGGCAGCGCGCAGCGAACCGCCGCGTCATGCAGGAGCACTGCAGCGCGAGGGAGGGGCCACAGGGAGCGGCCTGGGAGGAGGCGGCCAAGGAGCCGAGCGATCCCCCAATCGCGGGGGCCCCCGCGCACACCGCCCCTTGCCCGGTGTCATTTGCGCGACTCGCCAGACGTGCCGTGACGGACGGGGCTCGAGGCTTTTTCAGACTCAGCGGGTTTCGGTACCGTAGGGCCGCGTGAGGGCTGCGTGATTGCGGCAAAATGTGCTATTCTAGACCATTTGACAGACACTCTTATCTCGAGCGAAAATCCCTCATTTGGTTAACTAGGGACAGATTAGATTAATCGCTAGATTAAAATAATTCGATTAGGCCTCTTTAATCCAAGTATTTCCTAAAAAGGAAAGTGACTCGGCAGATCTGGCATCTAGTGGAAATTCATTCCACCAGGACAGAGAAGAGTCTAGATGAAGGCTTCCCCGCGACCTTGAGAGACGTCGGTACACTACAGTTCATCAAATTGATGGCTTGCAGGATGCAGGCGAAGCCGCAGCGGTGGCGTGTTGCGGCCTTGTGATGGGAAACGGCGGCATAATGCACCCTGCAGACATTTTTCTTGGCAGCGAGTTGGAGGTGTTGCCTTGGCCCCCTGTCAAATCGAAGATCTGACTCATGCAGGATCTGCCACTAATGTCCCGGTACCAGGCGCGGCGGGAGACCTTCCTGAAGCCGGGCTCTGGCCATAAACCCGACTCTCGTGTCCCGAGCTTCGGATGATTTGTGGAGCTTCCCGCCGACTGGACCCTCCCTCCGCGTCGTCCTATGGCCAGATCCCGCCCCCATAATGCCTCCCAGCTGTGAGGGTGCCAAACCGAGGGGTTGACTTGTGTCTGATGGCCAGATGTGGAGCAGAAGAACCCCAGGCGGGTCCGGGGAGATTAAACAGGGAAAGAAGAAGAAAAAAAAAACCCAATTATTTGTGGAATGGTGGGGTTGCCGAGTCCATGGTGCTGGCAAGATTTCAGGCCTCTTGCTAATACTCGGCCCCACCGAGCCGTCGGGCGTGGGGGTTGCCTGTTCAGAAATGGTCCTGTGTAGCCAATTACGATTACAATTTGGACACCCGGAGAACCCTGTCCCCCCCGTCCGGCACGAGACCGCCGAGTGGCCTGTGTTCACCACGGGGGTCTGGACGGGGGCCAGTTTGTCAGCGCACAGCAGCCCAGCCTCACAAGATCAAGCTCGGCTGCCAGCGGGCCCCCGAGCGGCGGCGGGGGAGGTCGGCGCGCCAGCGGCAAAGGCCGCGAATGTAAAACGAGACGGAACTCCCCGCTCCCGCTCGACGCGGACTAATTAGTGTCCAGCTCACTGACTACGAATGACGAGCTTGACCAAGAGACCGAGTAAAAGGCCCATGATTAACCTACGAGGGTAGCCGCACGGGGTCTTACGTCATAGCAGTGGAACTAATGAGTCGCTTCCTCGGGACATTGTCACGGATTCATACCACAGTGTTGACACTTTTCCCAACCCCAGTGTCTACGCGCCTGTATCTCTGATCAGTGTGTACAGTTCCAAAGGGCAAGACGTGACTGGTTTTTCCGGAAGAGTGGGACACTTTTCGGCGTTAGCGCAAGGTGCACAAATTCCTAAGGTATGCGCGCCCCTCCCACCAGACATGTAACTATTAGAATTTTGAGTTCGGGTGACGCGTGACACCAGATGACCGCTTTCCATATGAAGTTTGTCTCGCTGCGTGTGTGAACCCTTGAGAATTTGTGGCCACGATAATGAATTTCCACGTGGAGTCACATACAGGCCTGTCGCGGCGGTCTTTGTGAAAGTGAAACAGCAATTTGCGCCTGTACTTGGCAAAATGAATCTTCTCCAACATTTAATTGGTTCTTTTCGTGGTCCAATCTATACGTGTCTACCAAGTCCAGTGGAAATCTTACTGGTAGATTTCGTGTAAACTGTGACTACATACTGAAAAAAGGAAACACGGCTAAACTTAGAAAAATGTAATTAATCCATCACACCTAATATTTTAGCATTGACACTTGATGTGATAGATTGCTTGCATTTGTTTCAGTTCAGCCCTTGTTTACAATGAGATAACACAATGAGCAACGGGGCAGTGGAGGCCTAGCGGTTAAGGAAGCGGCCCCGTAATCAGAGGGTTGCCGGTTCGAATCCCGATCCGCCAAGGGGCCACTGAGCAAAGCACCGTCCCCACACACTGCTCCCCGGGCGCCTGTCATGGCTGCCCACTTCTCACTATGGGTGATGGTTAAATGCAGAGGACACATTTCACTGTGTGCACCGTGTGCTGTGCCGCAGTGTTTCACAATCACGTCCTAGCGCGGCACCAACTTCGGGGAAGAGAACAGAGCTCGTGCCCACCCAAGTAAATGACTTCTGCTTAGTAAAAATACAACGTGCACTTCCTCTCAATGTGGCAGAACTGACGTAACACGAAACTCGCTTCTTCCTCACGTGCTCTCAAGCTGGTTTTCTGCACTTCCGTGTGTGTTTTTATGATCCAGCACCGACCGTAACGATCACAAGCCATGCGTACGGTCGTCTGCTGTGATGACAAGAGTACAGGATTACCACACTGACGGGTACAGAGCCGGGTTCACATTTACATTTACAGCATTTACCAGACGCCCTTATCCAGAGCGACTTACAACCAGTAGTTGCAGGGACAGTCCCCCCCTGGGGACACTCAGGGTTAAGTGTCTTGCTCAGGGACACAATGGTAGTAAGCGGGATTTGAACCTGGATCTTCTGGCGAGTGTGTTACCCACTAGGATACGTCTGACAGGAAGTGACTTGCAACACAGCGCTGGCTAATGACCGTTAAAACATGTACGTGATTATGTGTGTAGTTTATGAATATGAAATATGAATATTAATGTGAAAGTGGATCCGCCCCCCCCTCCTTGGCCTCCTGCACCGCGGGCCTGGAGGTTGACGTGATTTCGAGCGACAGCGGAGTCTGACTGCAGACTGAGGTTATTGGGTTCGGGCTGGGGGGACTCTGGGTCACGCGTTGAGAGGCTCAGCCCGGGCTGTCACCGACAGTCCTGCCCCGCAGGGCCACACGGGGGTCCGTCGCAGGGGCGGGCGGCGGCTCTAAATTGCATTTTCGGGCCATTTGCGGGCCGAGGGCCGACAGTAATATCCGGCGGTCTGGGGGGTCACCGGCGCAGTCCTTTGATAAGCCACTATGGATTCCGCTATGTCTATGCTGCGGGGCGCCAGCGACCTGTAGGATGTTTGTCGCCGGGAGGTTTCCCACGCGCTCAGCTCTCAGTGTGTCACCGGCCTCTGATTTACTCCTGGCTCCTTCCGCCACGGTTATTTCCTCTCTCAGTTGTTTACAGGGACTCGTACCCGGCAACGGGGCTCGCGTGATAACAATGGGACCCCGAACGGGGAGTGGGGCGCGAGGAAAAACAACCGTCCGGCACTCTGCTGTCGAGGCGCCGGGAAGGTGGCAGGTGCGTGGCACTTCGCGTTGTGCCACAAGGACGCCAGATGCCTGGAATGCCACGCGGCGCCCGGCCCCGTCCGGCAGAGATGATTCGCTCCCGACAGGCGAATCTGCTGAACCAAGGGGAAAAAGTGCGGACGCGAAGCCGCATGCGAGGTTCCCTCGGCCTCCAGCGGAAAACACGTGCTCACGTGTTCCTCAACCAGCAACTCCGTCGGTTCCTTTTTTCTTTTTTGGTGGCCAAAGGTCTCCCCTCGACCCTTGTACGTTGTCTGGCAGTGCGCGTTCTTGCCCTCCTTTCCCCACCTTTTATTCCTTTTCATCTGTCCGTACGATAAAGTCGTCTCGGCTCTGTTTCATTTCGACTGCTGACGTTCCGCCCTTATTGCTGGTCAATTAGGCCCTTCTGACTGGAGGCACTTGTGATTTATGCCTTAGAAAAACGAAGTATGGAAATGCTAAGCCTCTTGGCCGAGATTCAGGAATGTTTTGCCTTTGTCGTATGGAAATTCAGCAATTTTTTTTCCCCTTTAAATCCTCTTCTTCTTTTCCACCTTTGTTCGGCACAACGTGTCCATAGGAGGCAAAAATTCTTTCCGATTTTTTTTTTCTTTCTTCTTGTTGTCGCAATGGTGTGATTCTATACCGTGTGTAACACCAGTCAATAAAAAGCCCCGTCACTTGACGTGTGGGGCTGGGCGACGAGGGTAATAATTTTTACCTTACCAACAAAAGTATCCAGCCTTGATGGCACGGGACGTGTATGCGTGAACGTATGGCCACAGGAGAATTCGTGGCCGAGTACATACGACCAAAGCTGATCGTGGTGATCAGCCTGAATTTTATTACGATCTTTTTGAGAGGTCTAATTGTACACATAAGCTAATAAGAAAAGTGGACTTTTTTTTTTGTACAGACACGGTGACCCTGGTGACATTTTGAGTGCTGTTTGTTCACATATTTTAACACGTTGCCTGGGGAAATTATCAGTAAAAACGGTATTTCAGAAATGTGGTAAGAATGAGGTCTGTGGGTTTTATATCAGAATAATTCATTAACGTTTTGCTAACACGAGACGTAAAACCTTTTGAGCTTGTTTAACTGTTGCCAAATGGCTTGGCGTCATGCGCAAAGCTTTTCAGCGTCAGTTTGCAAAATTCAGGTTTTTGCCATTTTTCGCATCAGACACAATTGGACATTTTTCAGCAGCAGTTGGTGTCAGTGTGGCTGTAGTAGCAGCGTAAACTTATACTTATACGTAAACTTATACTTATATAGGGCGACCATCAATAAGTTATATAAGTTATATAACACTTATAGTAACTTTTACGCCTTCAGGCCTGTCTGAAAATTCACTTCCTGTTAATGACCTGATCATGACCCTTGTTGGCCCTGGTGCCTCTTGCACGTTGAGACAGCTCGGCCTTTACACCTTTAAGACTCGCAGCGCGCTGTGTACACTAGAGGAAGGGCCGCCGGGAAAAGCAAACAAGCACGAACTCATTCACGTAAACTCGACCGAGGTCCACTATTTCGCCTGCTCTTCGAACGTTTCTGCGTGAATTTCAGAAGCTTTCTCTAACTTCTCCTTGTTTCTCCCTCTGCCTGCAGCCTGGGTCGGCTCGCTGTCCATGGGCATGATCTTCTTCTGCTCACCCATTGTCAGCGTGTTCACCGACCTGCTGGGCTGCCGCGTGACGGCGGTGGGCGGGGCCGCCGTCGGGCTGGTTGGACTGCTGGCCAGCTCCTTTGTGAAGTAAGCATGTCTAGTTTTTTTCATCGACGTTCAGGCCACATTGGCCAGTTGAGTTTCTTTACTTCAGCACTAGGAAAAGGGGCAGGTTGGCAGGGTGGTTGTAGCCTAGTGGATTAGACACTCACCTCTGAACCAGATGACCCCACATTCCCAGGTTCAAACCCCACTTACTACCATTATGTCCCTGAGTGAGACACTTAACCCCGAGTGTCTCCAGGGGGGGACTGTCCCTGTAACCACTGATTGTAGGGTGCTCTGGATAAGTGAGTTTGCTAAATGCCATAAATGTACATGCATGATCTAATTTGGTGACGTGAACCAGATTGAATGCTTTCCATTCACCTATTGACCTACTGATGTACAGTACAGGCCAAACACACCTTCTCATTCAATGTGTTTTCTTTACTTTCATGACCATTTACGTTGGTAGATTCTCACTGAAGGCATCAAAACTATGAATGAACACATGTGAAGTTAAGTACTTAACAAAAAGTGGAGACCTGGCCTCCACAGTCACTGGACCTGAACCCAATCCAGATGGTTTGGGGTGAGCTGGACCAACAAGTGCCAAACACCTCTGGGAACTCCTTCAAGACTGTTGGAGAAGCATTTCAGGTGACGACCTCTTGAAGCTCATCCAGAGAATGCCAAAAGTGTGTAAAGCAGTAATCAGAGCAAAAAAACTAGAATATTAAACATGTTTTCAGCTATTTCACCTTTTTTTTTTAAGTCCATGACTCCACATGTGTTCATTCATAGTTCTGATGCCTTCAGTGAGAATCTACCAATGTAAATGGTCATGAAATGAAAGAAAACACATTGAATGAGAAGGTGTGTCCAAACTTTTGGACTGTACTGCATGTGGCAGGATGAAGGCTCAAAGGTTTGTCACAACTTGCCCAAAAAGACCCTGTCGAAACATGGAATTAAAATTCCAGCGATCTGATCTGGAGTGGACATGCACAGGCCTGACCACACTGAGGGCACGTTCGTGTCCAAAAACCACGTTTGGGGGTTGAGATCAAATGAGAACACGCACTCTGATCCCCCCAAGATGCATGTTAATGCTGAGTGTGAAACAGCCTGAGACCAGCAGCTCCGGATCGGTTTCTCCAGGATTAGGCTGCCTTCACGGCAGCCCCCTCATAAAGCCAAGCCCCGGGCTTATGCAGATTTGAAATGGTAAAGAACTAAAGAGAAGCACTTTTGTTGGCAGATGCTTTGTTACCCTCCCCGGGGGGGTCGGTTTAGGGTCTGTTTGTATTCAGTGCTTCTTCACTGTGATCTATAAGAGCCAATTTATTCTGTAGGTCCCTGGGTCCTCTCTACTTCACCTATGGCATCGTCTTTGCCTGCGGTTGCTCCTTCGCCTACCAGCCGAGCCTGGTTATCCTGGGCCATTACTTCAAGAAGCGCCTGGGCCTGGTCAACGGCATCGTGACGGCAGGCAGCAGCATCTTCACCGTCACCCTGCCGTTCCTGCTGTCCGGCCTGCTGGACAAGGTGGGCCTCCACAACACCCTGCGCGTCCTCAGCATCCTCATGTTCATCCTCATGCTGGCCGGCTTCACCTACAAGCCCCTGCTGCCCCGGCCCCTCAGCAGCAAGCCTGGCCGCAGCTGCCCGCCCATGAGCCAGGTGTTCAACATCAAGATCTGGAAGTCCATGGGCTACCGGATCTGGGCGTTCGGCATACCGGCTGCGCTCTATGGATACTTCGTGCCTTACGTCCACCTGGTGAGTCTCATCCTGTTTATGCTTCTCGTCAGCGATCGCGTTTCAGTCCTTTCTCAGGGTCGGTGAAATCCATAGCTGTATCCGAGCTCCAGGTGATTCCAAAGGTCTGCTGTGTCCCATGAAATCGATCCTGGGGTGGGCGCTGTTTGTCCGCCGGAGCAGCGTGAGGAAGGATCTCAGGGGTGTAACAGTAGACGAGTGGGTGCTGCGTGTGAGAAAGAAAGTGACGTTTAGTGAGTGATGCAGTCCTGACAGACACACTGGCTGGCGTGTGACTTGTCTGATGTGCCATCGGTGTCCTTACAGCACCATGTGACAAGGGGTCACTGGAGGTCATGGACCCTTGGAGCCTTGAAATGATCCCCTTACCCCTCCTTTCTGTAGCTACAAAATATGTAATGTGATATAATATAACTTAATACAATAGCTATATTATTTTATCGTATGTGTTTACAGCTTTAACTCTTGTTGGAAACGACTGCATGCTGATTGGCGGAAGTTACAAAAACAGAATTCTGAACTCTGAACTTTATTATTCATGCATTAACCAATCAGGAGACAGTTGTAGAGCTACGCAATAAACAGCAGGCAGTAAAGGATGGATGTTATCTCGCGTTGTGTGGGGCAAGATTACCATTTTATGGCCATTTCTATTAATTGTTTTATTACTGTGTGTTGTTTTTTCCAGTGTACTCAGTTTCTTGTTTTTTAAGAAATTCCTTATTCTTTTAAATTGATGTTACCATTGTGATTATTATTAAGCAATAAATATCAATACAATTGGTTGCTATGAAGCACAAAATGTTGTACTATTCAATTATTTCATAACTGTTATATTACAGTTTCAGTTCAAAGTTAAAAAATGACAAACAGCTGGAGATAAAACATTCCGACAGACAGCAAATATTTTGTATATTGCAAGGGCCTGATTAGATGTTATGTAGTCGGCCATGCAGCAGAAAAATGGAATTATCAGACTCAGCAACATGAATGTCCATATTATTTCAGTATTCTGTAACATTTCTTGTAAAACATATCTTGTTTTTGTCGTATTGTGTTAACCCACAGCAGCTTTTTGCTGGGTTGAAGGTGGGGTGGTCCTGTGGTGTGGCCCAGGAAGTCGCGGTTTGTTTGGACGTGTCTGCTCTGTTATTGGCGCGGCTCGGTTTCTCTTCGGGACGCCTCTCTTGTGTTGATCCAACACGTCTTCGCAGCCTGTCAGCTGCTCCGGCGCTCCGTGGAGTTTGGTGGCCTACTGACCTCCATTATGAGCTCGAAAGCAACCAGAGCCCAGGTCGGTGAAGCTACGGGTGCATTGCAGCTCAGTTCAGGCCTCAACCTGGCGTAGTCCATCGGAGGAAAGCCTTGATAATTAGGCAGTGAGGTCAGTGTGTGAAGTGGAGGTTATGGTCTTACCAAAGTTCGCTTCTCCGAACAGATATGGACAAAACTGTAGTGATACAAATATAAGCATGTTATACATGAAAACTCAATTTTACATTTAAGGTTTGCTTTGGTCCAAATCAGTCGAACAATTGAACAATTGAATCGAACCAAAAAGCGTCTCTTCAAATCATGCAATAACTTTTTCTCTGCCAACTGGTCAGATGTATCGCCGCGGGAACACCAACAGTAAATACAAGAAGACGTTGACGACGTTGAAATGTACCCATAATGATAAAAAGGCGTAGTTCAGTGTGGAAGGGGAGTGGGATTCGTAAATGACATGGACCGGCTGCCAGGAGCTGGTGACGCACAATTATTCCTCGAGAGGGAATAAATTGTTGGGAATTGACCAGGGCGACCATCAATTCCTAAGACTTGTGGGTTGATATTTCTGTGTGTGTGTGTGTGTGTGTGTGTGTGTTCAGCACGGGCGGAACTCTGGGAAGTCATTTGCATGGAACGCAGGTGTCCGGTGCAGGAATCATTAAACCGAAGCCCCTGCACAGGCTGTGCTGTTATCTACCTTTCCACAGGCAGAGTTCACACCTTTTATTTCTTTACTGCCCATACTGCCACGTCACAAACGTCCCCTGGCAAGGGACGTAAAGATCAGTGCTGGCCCTATTTTGTTGAATATCAGCATTTACTCTAAGACGAACGACTACCAGTCAAACGTTTGGCTGCACCTACTCATTTATGGGTCTTGCGTTTGTTACATTATTGAAGAAGACACGGGACTATGAAATAACACACTTGGGGTTATGAAAAAGTTGAAAGTCTCCAATGCTTGGAACGCCTGAGCTTTTTTGGTTCGTATTGTCTCTAGATAAGATCGTGGTTACAGGTTCTGGTGGTGGGTGTGCTGGCTGGCCTCCCTGCTCCCGTTGCCACTTCCCCAGTTCCAGAGATCGATCCTGCTTGTTTGTCCTGTAAATAGAAATGAGGTTTGGTGAAACTCACCTGCGCCTGGCTCCGCCTTTTCTTCGCCACACACAGCTTTTCAACCTTTGCTCTTGTGTCGTGAGCACCTCCATCGCAAACCTCCATCACTTTCTCCTCGAAATATGTTTCTTGCATCGGATTCTTCAAAATCTAGTCTCTTTTCAGAAGCGCTCTTTACACCTATCTCCATTTCTAGCCACTGCAGGACCATAGACAGACTCGAGGAACTCGAATTAATGTTAAATAATCTCACAACGTCACATTTTCATGATGGGGGGCCTTTTAATTGCCCAATGACGCCTCATCGATTGATGTAATAATTTCACATGACTTCTGATGACCTCTGACCTTTGCTGCACATGCTGTCCTCGCCTTCGAGGCTCGTCTGGTCTTTCTGTTCTGGGGCGGCCGAGTCGCGGCGTTGAGCTTTCCAGAGCGCGGCGGAGTTAATGGGCCACGGCAGAAACCAGAGACCTGGTGCTGCCTTAATGGAGTGTGTGTCCTTGTGTAATGACGCACCCATCGTTTTAAAAAGCTGTGTGTGCGCGTGCAGACTTTGCTTTTTCAAAACCGGTGTCGTGGTGAGTTTATGGTGCGAGAGGCAGGATGGCGTACAGTTCCTCTGGAACGAACAGGAAGTCCCTTAATGGCAGCGGATTGGTGGTGTGCCGTGGGGGGAGGTGCTGAGACGTAATGCCCCGCCTGCTTTCTTTTTATCTTACTCACAAAATGTCTACCCGCTGGCAGATGCTCAATCATGGGTATTTTCCCCTGCAGAGCTGAAAACGCACAAGGCACACACACACCATCAGAACTGCACGGACACACCGGCGCTGAGCCGCCCTGTCTTCTGTAAAGCGCTACTGTGATACATACAGTACAGGCCAAAAATTTCTTTATTATCGTGACCATTTACGTTGGTAGATTCTCATTGAAGGCATCAAAACTATGAATGAACACATGTGGAGTTCTGTACTTAACAAAAAAGGTGAAATAAGTGAAAACATGTTTTATATTCTAGTTTCTTTGCTCTGGTTACTGATTTGCACACTCTTGGCATTCTCTTGATGAGATTCAAGAGGTCGTCACCTGAAATGCTTCTCCAACAGTCTTGAAGGAGTTCCCAGAGGTGTTTAGCACTTGTTGGTCCAGCTCACCCCAAACCATCTGGATTGGGTTCAGGTCCGGTGACTGTGGAGGTCAGGTCTCCACTTTTTGTTAAGTACAGAACTCCACATGTGTTCATTCATAGTTTTGGTGCCTTCAGTGAGAATCTACCAACGTAAATGGTCACGAAAATAAAGAAAACACATTGAATGAGAAGGTGTGTCCAAACCTTTGACCTGTACTGTATATTAATATTATATGTTATATAAAATGCATGTATTATTATCCATGGTTTTTCTGTTTTGTGTAGATGAAACACGTGGAGGAGAGATTTGGCGTCGATGCCAACAAAGAAGTCCTGCTGATGTGCATCGGCATAACCTCTGGGGTGGGCCGGCTCATCTTTGGCAGGGTGGCTGATTATGTGCCTGGGGTCAACAAAGTGTTCCTCCAGGTAACGGCAAGACCCTGATCATACTGACTGTTGTCTGAGAACAGCTCAGGGGGAGCCTTCATCGTCTCCTCCTGGTGTCTTCTCATCCCACAGGTGGCGTCGTTCCTGGTGATCGGGCTGATGTCCATGATGATCCCTCTGTGCAACATCTTCGGCGGGCTGATCGCTGTCTGCCTGCTGATGGGACTGTTCGACGGCTGCTTCATCTGCATCATGGCCCCCATCGCGTTCGAGCTGGTGGGCTCTCAGAACGTCTCGCAGGCCATTGGCTTCTTGCTGGGCATGATGTCTGTCCCCATGACTGTCGGGCCGCCCATTGCAGGTACCGGGGCACGGTCCCTCTACTTTTTTTAATTTAGTTTTTTTTATTCATAAATAGATTACAGGATGCTAGAACTAGTAAATAAAATAAAATAAAAAACACACACAAGAAAAAACTGAATATGTACATGCTATCAAGGCTGATATATACAATTTTATTACAACATTACATTTGGTCCCGTATTATGAATATTTCACTTTATTTAACATTAATGCGAGTTCCTGTAATGAGTGCTTTGGCCATTCTGCTTCAACGTTCAGTGGGTAGCCAGTGGGTTAATTAGATTTTTTTCTGGAAAAATGCCGACATGACTTCCTGTCTGCGCCAAATATTGTGGTTGGTGAATGGTGTTGATGATCAGCTTCTATAGGCCGCTCTCCTCCTCGTCCCGCCTCTCACCTCCTCATTAGCATTTAAAGCTACAGACACCGAAACTGTGCATCCTGGGAAATCTCATTGTGGAACTGCATCAAAGTGGCTTTAATTCTTCACCATGGCTGAATTTCGGAAAAAGACTTCAGATACAGTATTAGGGGACCAATAAGCTCTATATAAAAGCAAAAAAAAAATTGTTTCATAATAGGGGACCTTTAACAGTGGATGAAATTAGCATTAAAAGTATGTTTTGCGTAGCATGTTGTCGCCGGCAAATTTCAAATCGTAAGTAAGTGGAAAACTGGTCCGCTGCACCTCCTCCATGTTTCTGTAGATAGGGATATCAGCTTGAATCCAGACACTCATTGTCACCATAGGAGGTATTCAGTTGGTGTCACCTTAGGATGTTACATGCTGCAGTGCCTCAGCTACCAAAAAAGCCTGCAATGGAGTTTGGAGTACAGAGTATGTGAAAAACATCTTAAAGAGTCTTTATTAAAAGCGACTCTCAATGACAATGAGCCAGCACACCATTTATTTATGGCATTTGGCAGACGCCCTTATTCATGTTACCATCAACGAAGTAGTCAGCTCTGGTTCACCAGGACCCCAATTATGAATACAGTCATTGAATTTGCTCAATTGAGCTGTTTCTTGCATAAGTCAGACTATAAAAAAGCTACAAGTTAGTCTAAGTCTTCTCTAAAGATGAAAGTCAGTTACGAGTCCACTTCCTTACCCACTAGGCCTGAACATCAGGTCATCCCAAATGTTAATGATGATATAGTTATCCTCTCACTTCATATATGTTCACATAAAGGCCTCCGTGAGCTTTTTCTCCATAAGCATGTACTAAACCCCCTTGAGATGATTAGGAGGGTCGTCTAGGAACCGGGGTGCCATCTGCTGGTTACAACGTGTCATGACTGCGGAGGAGAATGATGTTGAGTGTGATCCCCCCAGAGCTTCAGGAGTGAAATGGTCCTTTCCGGGAGGAAGATCCCCAACACTGAAGATTTCAGGACCCAGGACTTTAACCACCACTGTCCCTATATCACATGCTCATGACTGCCTGTTTTATTTGACCCCTTGGGTCCTAAAATGGTCATGTGTCTGCTTGCATACAGCGCTGATTTGACCTTTTGAACCTCTGTATATTACCCCTAACATAGTGATACACTTACCAAAGCTTGCTGTATCAAAGTAAGATCACATTTGCAGGTTCTATATTTTAATGGGAAAAATACTAGAAGCACCGCACAGCCGAATCAGGGAGCGTCTACAAACTACTGCACGCTGAGCAGAATGCTTACGAACTGAAATGGAGAAATGGGAAATCCATCTGTAGGCAGTTCGTTGGTATTCAAAATTTTGCAAATTATTCAGATCATATCTAGTATCATCCACCATGACACATCTCTCACAGAACACAAGGCTTGTCAATAGAAGTATTGATTTTGCATATTTAATGTTTTATTGCCTTAGAAATCAAACAAATCCTCTGAGGCATCTTCCAGCCTTCCACAAATACTTCTGTACATTTGCACAATTTGAATGCATTGCACCTCCCATCAACCTGAAACCGTATCCGCAGGCTGCCCCGAAGCGTCGCGTCGCGTTCAAATGTCGTCTCCACTTTGTCCCACCTCAGGTTTCCTGAGGGACCGGCTGGGAAGCTACGACGTGGCTTTCTACCTGGCTGGCATCCCTCCCATCATCGGCGGCGCCGTCCTGTGCATCATCCCGTGGGTGGAGGCCAAGCGCAAGGCCAAAGAGAGGCAGCCGGAGAGCGAGTGCGCAGACAAGATGGTGGATCAGGAGAAGGGCAGCAATGGAGATGCTCCTGTAGCTGCGAAAAGCACAGATTCAGAGTCTGTCATCTAAGCAGCATTTTTTTTTTGGAAACACACACACACACACACACACACAGACACAGACACACAAAGAAACACAGTTGCAGGGTCTATGCCATGGATAGGAGATTGATTTCCACAGCATGGATTGTCTGTGAAATTTTATATTTAGGGATTCATGCCTGTACCGTCGCGTCAAGACGTCCAGGGGAAGCACATCAGGCCGATGCTGAAGTTCACAGTCGACATGGATGTGATCTCCATGAGCTATGCAGCGAGGTTTCCCAGCAATCTTCCTGCTCTCCTGTCATCCTGGGAGCGGGAAACGGACTCGGGGGAAACTCGGAAGATTTATTTTTTACAACAAGGGAAATATATTTTTCACCAAGGTGCATTTAAACGTGTCAAGGGACAAATGAATCTTGTTCATATGGCAAATCATATTTCATAAGTCACATTTCACAGTTTTATTATGCGCTCATGAACAGACCAGTGACGTTGCAATGCGATCACAATTTATTATTTCACACTAAAAATCTATACGTCCAGATTTGCATTTGTACCCAGAGGGCAAAAGACGAAATTCGACGTTGACTGAATGTTAAAAAAATGCTTTTATTTTGAAGTTTTACTCGATTCTTTCACATGCGTTTTCCAAGACGTGCTTTACCAAAAGTAGTCCTTGTTAGCCAAAGAGAAATGGTGTCTTTTGCAATTATTTTTGCTCATGAGTTGGGAAATAGTGGGCAGAATCCAGACGTTATTTATTAGATATTTTTAATATGGCTTTGAACATTGTGAATGTATCGAAATTGGGTTCTCGAGGAGGTGGTCACAAATCAGAGAAGTGCTTTAAATGTGCATTTTAAGGAACCGTGCACAGTTCTAGAAAGCGCTTTCGCGCTGAGCATCTCACAAGCGGAAGTGTGACTTTCTTTAATCTTGCTGCTGATTTTTTAGTAGTTGGCTGAAGTACTATGGGATGAATCCAGGAATTTAGTACATAAGAACCTAGGGAAAATGACCGCCGAGTATTGTTAGGCGTTTGTGGAACGTTGACCTGAAACCTCTGTTCCGTTAAGGGAGTAATGAAGAGAATTTGGAGCAATTGCTGCATTTATTAAATGGTGTAAGGGAGGATGTCAGGCCAGGACCACAAGGAACCAAAGTGTCTTTTGGCCCCCCTGACTCGTTTTGCATTTACATTTCATTCCTCAAAAGTGTACTAGAGAGCTTTAAAAAAAAAAAAAAAAAAAAAAAAAAAGGCCAAAAGTATTTTTGTATTTTGTTTCATTTCCCCAGACGACATGCTCCTTTTAAGGCTGTTAGCCGGTATCTTGTCAACACTAGGAAAAATTAGTTGTATTTTTTTGAGTGCGTTAGCTTTATGTTATTGTAACGATTTAATATTCCCTACATATGTGTGCATTGGTGACATTTCGAATTCAAATTATGCTGGTAGACTGGTATTTCTTACTTTTCTGCCATGTGAGTCGATGTATTTTTTCCGAATAATGGCAAAATGCAGTTATGTTTGCTCGATTTCTTTTTGGTAGGAGACCTGATACGATCTACCTCAATTTGCATAATTCCTGTTTTTTGTTTTTTTTCTTCTTTATATGCACACCATTGAATTAATCTCATTTTCAATACTTGACCACCCAGATGTGTGCGTATCATGTAATCAGTGTCTGTTGTGTATTTCACAGCAGAGCAGTGCAATAAGACGCCTGACAATCTCACCAATATTTATTGTAGCATCACATTCGAATAGCACGCACACAAACACACAACATCTGTCCTTCGTCTTCCCCTCCGAACACACCCAGTCATTCTTTAGCCAGTCCATATTTTTTGTTTGTCATTGTTGCGCTATGAAATTAATTTAGGTGATTCATGTCTTACTGTCCTGTTTATATAAAGTTTCAATTTCTAGATAGTTTTCACATATATCAATGAAATGCACATTATTTTATATCATTTAGTGTTTCTGACATTTCCCACTGACAAGAGAACTGTCAAATTTGTCTTAATGTCAGCAATCCAAAGAAGAATGTTATGTTTTGTATTTTTTTGTTATGAGTTGTAATCAATTAGAGAAAATTTGCAGTTTTATTGGTATTAGCATGCCTGACCAAGTAGAGTTTTGCTCTTAAATATTAGAAGAAATCAGGAGAGATGTGTGCACGATTGGGTCCAAAGGCAGAAAAAAAGAGAAAACGAATGGAAAATTCTTTCTGATAGTATTATTGCATTACTGTGAATTATCTAGTGGCAACTATTAAACCATTATTCATCTATTTCTGGAGCAACATGTTCAGGAGAAAATGTATTTATGTGTGCATGACTGAGATCAGGTAATGTACCCTAACACATTAACCTTTTTATTGAATATGGGGTAAAAATCATACAAACGAAGTAAGGCAATGCACCCTATAGTTCTCTTTTATGATAAACCATACGTTTACGATATTAGTTGTATATTGTTGATTATGAAACAATTTAATGTTGTAATTGTGCTTCCTGATAATTTCTTCTCTTTCTTTTTCAATTAATTGCATGATTTTGAGTTAATCATTTTGTATATTTACTACACAGAAAACACATTTTACTATGTATTTTTAAAGAGTAAAGATACTAATTTTCTTGGGACTTGACTGGTCTTTTTTTGTATTATAGCAGTATGTAATGAGCAACTTTATACATTTTGCATGCTTTGACGAAAACACACAACATATTATAGTTTCTCGCTAGTCGCTGACGTTTAATAAAGCCAAATAAATAAATGAATTATTAATAATTTCGACACATTCTTCTGCCGTATTATACAGCTACGACTGCCGTGAAATTTCAGGACCAAATGCAAATTGCTACCGCGGGATGTGATTGGTTAGGATGCGTTCTCGCGAAATCTCGCGATATCAGTTCCCGTTATTCATTAACTTTTGTACGAATTAAGAGATATAATATAATAATATTCCTATGTACAAAAAAGACATATGCGTATTTAAGAATTTATTTGTCTGGAAAAAAATAGAGTTTATGACAAAAGAGGACTTTAATTTTTTTTCTCGGCGGACCGGAAGTTGCTGCGTGCGACCTCAGACGCTGTCACTTGGAGCCGAGCGTCAACACGGCCGCTCCGTGGCCCCGTGCTGAGCCGAGCAGCAGCGGTCAGGAGGCGGCACGGTCGGTGTCCGCCGTGTCGCAGCTGCCATGGCCGCTCCCGCCAGCGCGCCGCCCGCCTCGAAGAAGAAGCACGTCCGCTTCGCACAGCTGGAGGAAGACGACGGCGACGACGACAACGACGAGCAGGAGGAGGACACCTTGTTCGACAAGAGGAAGGACGCCAGCCGGGCTCCGAGGAGCGCCGTCAAGCTCGTCGCGCCGGGCGGCGGCGGCGGTGACGTCGGCCAGTGCGGACGCTGGATGATCACGCTGACGCTGTGCGCGTCCTTCCTCGGGCTGGTACGACAATGTGTCGCTATTGTCACGATTTGTCACAACGATGTGGTTGAGTTGCGTGTTTTTTTTATTTTTTAACGTCTGCAGCGTGCTTATTTGCACGTCGCTCTGTCGACGTCACGTTCCTGTTGTAGAGGTGGGCGTGGCTGACCCTTGCCCCCCGCCTCACCTGACCCGCAGGTCGACCTCGTGGTCCCACGTCATTAAACTCGGCGACTCGTACCGACAAATCCGTCTACTGTACGACTTTCAGAACGTCATGTTCAAATAATTTCATTCAAAATTCAAGATAATGCTCCGTTAGTCACAAAAGTGGGACATTTGCATTGTCGCGGCCAAAAAGACTATAATAAACCGTACAGCATTAAAAAAATGCATTATCCAGTCTGAAAATATAAATGTGTATTATAAAAAATTTATGTACAGTCAGAATATATATGTACAGAGCGGATATATACACATATTCAACCTAAGAAAACACTTTATTGGATGTGTGTGTGTGTGTGTGTGTGTGGTCAGCTGCAAGGTCTGTTCTGTCGTCGGTCGGAAGAAAAGACCGATATCTCTCCTTCACACCTGATAGAACTTTAGTGTCTTGACCATATATATATATATGTGTGTGTGTGTAAAGTACAGACCAAATGTGACCATTTACATTGGTAGATTCTCACTGAAGGCATCAAAACTATGAATGAACACGTGTGGAGTTATGTACTTAATAAAAAAAAGGTGAAATAAGTGAAAACATGTTTTATATTCTAGTTTCTTTGCTCTGGTTACTGCTTTGTACACTCTTGGCATTCTCTTTATGAGCTTCAAGAGGTCGTCACCTGAAATGGTTCTCCAACAGTCTTGAAGGAGTTCCCAGAGGTGTTTAGCACTTGTTGGTCCAGCTCACCCCAAACCATCTGGATTGGGTTCAGGTCCGGTGACTGTGGAGTCCAGGTCTCCACTTTTTGTTAAGTACATAACTCCACATGTGTTCATTCATAGTTTTGATGACTTCAGTGAGAATCTACCAACGTAAATGGTCATGAGAATAAAGAAAACACATTGAATAAGAAGGTGGGTCCAAACTCTTGGCCTGTACTGTGTGTGTGTAATATATATATGTCGATGTCTGCTTTCTCAGCTTTTTTATTTTTAATAAATTTGCCATAGCCTCATGTAACCCCCTCCCTTCATTTCCATTATGGTTGTGTGCAAAATTAATCAATTTTGGATTAAGGCTGACGTGGGGAAAAGTGATGCGCTTCATATGTGGAGAAACATTAACGTTTTTATTCCTCCGTTGTAGGGAATGTGCATCTCTGTCTTGGGTCCCACGCTGGAAGACTTGGCCACCAACGTCAACATGAACATCAGCAATATTTCGTACATTTTCGTGGGCCGCTCTGGGGGCTACATCGGGGGCTCGGTGGTGGGGGGTATACTCTTCGACTGCATGAACCCACATTTACTGCTGGGTAAGAGCTCGAAATCTCACACGGCCGGAGAAAATACAATCCGAGCGATGTAGCCACAACAAAGCACGAAGCCCAGGAAAGTTGTTTTAAAAAAAAAATTAATTTTTATTAATACATTTTATTAATGTAATAATAAAGTGCAGGGAACCACTGAACTTCGATTACACTCTAAATGAGAAATATAAAGGCATTATTTTAATCAGCCCTGTGCATTAAAAATTATTAATTTGTCCTCGGCTGTTGTATAATAAATGACAGTAATTTAAATCTGTAAATCGTGACTTTGGATTGGGAATTTTACCACCTTTCAAAGTTGTATTCTAATTCCACGCGCTATTTTAGAAGCGTAACAAAAAAATGACCTTCTGATCTCCCAGGGTTCTCCATGCTGATCACGGCCTTCGGCATGTTCGCCATCCCTTTCTGCAAAAAGGCGCTCCTGCTCGCGGCGCTGATGTCCTGCATCGGAATGTCGATGGGCTTTTTAGACACGGGTACGAACGACGGGGGTTGAATTGACTTAACGAACTGTTAATTTGCATACGCATGAGAGCAGGAGAGACTCTGCTGGTGTGTTGCAGGCGGCAACGTCCTGATCCTGTACACGTGGGGGGACCAGTCCGGGCCCCACATGCAGGCGCTGCATTTCAGCTTCGCCGCCGGGGCCTTCGTCTCGCCAATCATCGCCAAGATGATCTTCGGAAAGCCCCACGCGAAGGGCGGCAACGGCACAGACGGCCTGGAGGTCGGCGCGGCCAAGGCCGCCAACTCGTTCCTGCCGTTCGCGCGCGGGAAGGACGAGGCGCTCACGTCCATGTGGTCGTACGTGGTGATCGGGCTGTTCGTCCTCGCCGTCTCGCTCCTGTTCTTCATCCTCTACTCCTGCGGCACGCCCACCAGGGACCGGTCCCGCCAGCAGCAGGGCGGGGCCGCGGCGGCCAAGCACCACGCGGCGCTCATCGGCCTGCTCTCCGTCTTCTTCTTCTGGTACGTGGGAGCCGAGGTGGCGTACGGCTCCTTCATCTTCACCTACGCCAAGGACTACGTCCACATGGGCCAGGCCCACGCCGCCGGCCTCAACTCGGTGTTCTGGGGCACGTTCGCCGCCTGCCGCGGCCTGGCCATCTTCTTCGCCGCCTGCATCTACCCCGGCACCATGATCCTGCTGAGCCTGGCGGGCTGCACCCTCGCGGCGCTGCTGCTGACGCTCTTCAGCCGCGAGGCGGCGGCGCTGTGGTCCTGCACGGCCCTGTACGGCGCCGCCATGGCCACCACCTTCCCCAGCGGCATCTCCTGGGTGGAGCAGTACACCTCGGTGACGGGCCGCTCGGCGGCCATGTTCGTGGTGGGCGCGGCGCTCGGGGAGATGGTGCTCCCCGCCCTGACCGGCTTCCTGTTGGGGAGGCCATCGCTGCGCGACCTCCCGCTGCTCATGCTCCTGTGCCTGGTCACCGCCACCGTCACCTCCGTCCTCTTCCCGGTCATGTACAAGCTGGCGGCCGCGCCCGCCGCCCCCGAGCCCGACGACGAGTACCGGCGGGCCCTGCTGGACTCGGACGAGCGGGCGGAGGAAGAGGCGGAGCGGTGGAACGACGCCGACTTCGAGGTGATCGAGATGGACGAGGCGGGTCCCGGCGTAGCAGCGGCCACGGCCACGCCCTCAGCGGCAGACCCCCTGGCCCACGACCGGGAGAAGAACGACTGAGACGTCACGATCGGGAGCGTAGTGGCGGGAAAACGACCCAATAACGGCGCCACTTGTCCAGAAATAATCACCGTAATTACGCTCGTGGTCTTTTTTTTAGTTTGCAGGAGGGATTCCATGAGCGCCGGAAACGTGACCTTGTGCTCCGCTCCGGTTTACTTGGTGTTCGATTTTTCCTTTTTTTTTTTTTTTTTTTTTTTTTTAGTTAGCACATCTCCCGCCTGTTCTCCCGTTTTGCAGGGACGGTGTGAACGTCCACGCTGGATTCGCGTCTCGCACGTTGTGTTCAGTCACCAAGTAATAACACTACGTCTCTCTCGTGAGTTTTCATCAGTTCTCGTTACTGTAACGTTTTCTTCACGTCGGGTTGAAAAATGTTCCGGCAGGAGAACAAAAAATGGATGACGTTCGATTCCTGTTTATCGTAATTTTTGAAAATATTAATTTGAAGTTTTTTGCTAGCAGTTTGACTGCGACCAACCTGCGTTTATTGAATGACGGCCTTTTGCACTTTATTGTAAAATCAGAAGGATTAATTATTATTTTTTAATTTTTCATTAAAAGAAAAAAAGTTTGAATGTGTGATATTTTACACCTTCTCTCTGAATGAATTTTTTTTTTTTTAATTCATGCGCTCTTATAATCAGTTTCACACAGGGTCCATACATTACATTTTATTATTCCAATATTCAACCTCCACCCACTGAAAAGTCCAATAAAAACAAAAAGAAACACACTTCTTTTTTTTTTTTTTTGTACAAGTATACAAATACACAAGTCCTGTGTAGATTTTTTTTTTTTTTTTTTATATTATAGAATCAGTCTTTACATAGGTAGGTAACATATACTGTTTAGCATAGAGAAAGCATTAGAAATGTGTCTTAAAAAAAAAAAAAAATATGCACAAGGAAATAATTATATACTCTCGCCATAAATTATCAAAAGAACGTATTGCAACAGTCCCAGAAGTTAGTAAAAACTCTGACAGGTCAATCATCTAGTGCCACAGGCCCAGAGTTCTGAGGCTATGTGCAGGAAACGGACAAACAAAACGCGGAGTAAAGACGCTGACGATGGCACCCGAAACAGAATTACTAAAAAACGGCAACGCATCGTCGCTCCATCATCATTTTTTTTTTTTTTTTTTTTTGCCTGCTTCTTTTTTTTATGCCAATACACACCAAGACTTCAAATCTCCACTTTGACGAGGACTACTTACAAAAGATTGCAGTAAATATAAAAATGACCCCAACCCACCAAGAGTACTCGAGTCTCCACCGGGCCGTTGACTTTATAAACTGCTACAGCGCGTAGGAAATGAATTTAAAAAAATTGTTCATCATCGGGCCGAGCATGACGGCATCATGTTGAAGAGAAAAAACCCTCAAATCAGCAGATGATGATGATGACGATGATGCTGCTCTGCGTGGGCGGTAAATACTCCGGTGACGTACAGATCGGCCCCCCGCGACAGGGGACAAATCAAAGCACCATTCCAAAAAACAAACCGTACGAAGAAAAGAACAAAACAAACCAAAAAAAAAAAGCGTTTAGCACCAAGACAGTGGTGTGCGTCGGGCGGGGTCAAAACTGCTCCAGCAGCTGACGGAGGTAGGCGCCCTTGGACAGCTGCCGGTTGACACGGGACAGCCTGTAGAGGACGGGGCAGTCCAGCGAGACGCACGGTGCCTGCCGCTCCACGCCGCCGCCGCAGTTCCTGCAAATCTGAACGCAAGTTCACGTCAGGATCACAAGCGAAGAGGTGGAAAAACTCAGATATGTTCATTTTACAATAAATCGAATAAAAAGTTCGTAACGGAGATGTTAAACGAAAAAAAACGAGATCAACTGACTACAGACTCGCCATTTCCCGTTTTCGTACGTAGTTCTGACGACAAAAGTCGCTGTATATTCAAAACCAGAAAAAAAAGCCTCTGCATTCGCCTAAATTAACCTCAGTATCTGGTACATTTAACACGATTTCATCTTCAAATAATCAAGAATATCACAACAAGAACTATCGTGTAAAAAAGTAAAGTAAAAAAAAAAAAAACAACTGCCAGCCAATCAAATCAATCAGTAGTGTTTCCCCCCGGAGATGCGTCGGCCAATCAGGTCACGGGCGCGATATGGTTTCAGACCTTGAGCAGCTGGTCCTGCTGGCTTTCCCACAGCCTCAGCTCCTGGTGCAGCGTGACCACCACCCGTTGGGGCTCCGCCCGACAGCGCTCGCACACGCCCAGCTGGGTCAGCTCGTCACACACCGGGCAGTGCAGCGTGGTGAAGTATTGCGAGATGGTGCCCTTCCTGCCCGCCTCCTCGCCGGCGGCTGAGCACGACGCCTTCTGGACCTACAAACATGTCAAGCACCCAAATTACTCATCCTTCAGACGCTTATGTCAGCGCAACGTTAGAAATGTAAAAACGTCTGTACATACAGGCTGGTAGTAGCCTAGTGGGTAACACACTTGCCTATGAACCAGAAGACCCAGGTTCAAACCCCACTTACTACCATCGTGTCCCTGAGCAAGACACTTAACCCTGAGTGTGTCCAGGGGGACTGTCCCTGTAACTACTGATTGTAAATCGCTCTGAATAAGGGCGTCTGATTAATTCTGCTACAAGACTAGAAAACGCAATGAACGGTACAGACCACCAGATGGCGCTTAAGTAAAAAAAAAAAAACAACAACAACAAAACACAACATCTGGTGCCACAGAGCGGAACTGATCTCAAAATTCCCATGGCATTTTCTAACAGATAAAAAAAAATAAAAAAAATCAGCCAGTTCATTGTGCTGTGACAAAAAAAAAAAAAAAAAATATATATATTTTAGCACAAGCAGACTTGCCCTTTTGTTTCATGGTTTTAAATCGGATAGTAAAGCAATCTTGAGAGAAAATATCAACGTTGACTGGATTCCTCGCTCACCCTGGGCAGCTCCTGGTACCAGCTGAAGACGTCGACGCCGATGAGGGTGAAGATGCGCGCCAGCGGTGGCAGTATCTGCTTGGTGATGTAGTAGGTGGCGTTGAGGCGCAGGGCGGGGTCCTGCAGCACCTCCAGGGGGCGTCGCACCAGCTGGATAAGGGGCATGCCCGGCACGCCGTACACAATCACGTAGGGCACCCTCTCGCCAACGCGGGGCTCCAAGCGACGGTCATATGCCATCAGCCGCCTGCGGTTTACAAAAACACCAAAAATATTATAATAATGTTAATTATAAGGGGGTTGAATATTTTAGGATGCAAACAAACCAATTAGTTTTTTAATGCACTGAAAGTAAAACAAATGCATGCAATTTCTTCGACTCGTGCACACACACACACACACACACACACACAAATTGCAGAGCACTCCCTTTAACAGAGTCTCAGAAATCAAATTTTTCAACCCATTAATGGCTGTGTTGCTAAGCAACAGTCCCAGGTACAGTAGACTGAAGCCAACAGCAGTGAGTAGACAATAGGCATTGTGGGAAATCAGTAAGTGGGTTCATACCGTTAAAGAGTCTGGACACACACACACACACACACACCTGGTGAGCTCCAGAGCAGGGATGCACGCCCCAGGTCGGTAGGAGCCGCTGCCCCGGTACTCCTTGGCGAAGGTGAGGTCCTGCATGCTGGCCCGGGACTCCAGGACCTTCACGCACTGCCTCTGCACGTACTGCTTCACCTGGCTGACGTCCCGCGTCTCGAACAGCAGCTTGATGGAGCGCTCCAGGATCTACACCCGGAGACACCATCATCACACTCGCACGTCAAACCGAGCAGCAGTTCACCGTTCCACCAAAATAAAGAAAGCGTGCATTAAAAACGTGTTTGTTGTAATTATGCGCGTTATTAGTACACGTTTGAATTGGGTTTTTTTTTTATTGGGGCGAGCGGCGTTCGTGTCTACGTGTTCAGACGGATGGGAGCGTGCCCTGGCCACGTCGGCGACACGTGCCGGTGAAATCCGAGGAGGACGTGCTGCGATTTGAAGAGCGCTGGTTACCTTGGCAACAGCGGGGCAGCCGTCTCGACGCACGGTCTCTATCCCCTTGGCATCGAACACCGGGTCCTTCTGCTCCAGAGTCTCGTACATGTAGCCCACGTAGCGCTTCTTTGTCTGCAGAACGCACGGCAGATACACCTGCACACACACACACACACACACAAACACACAAACTTCAGAATTATGTACAAAATTATATTTCAAATAGCGTAAATCCCGGCATAGAAGCCGCTACTTGTTTCTCGCGCTGTGATGATTGAGGCTCATTTATGGATTTTTTCCTGGCTAACTAGCTTCCTGCCGCCACCCTCGGACCGCCGAAATTACCGAACTCACCGAACTCACTCACACTTCAGTTCTTCAGATCAGCCATTTTGCACTTTGTGCACAGAACAGGCGCGAAGAAACGCACACGACGCGGCCTCCGGGTTAGAAGCCATCAGTCTGGCCGCCGAGGGAGGAAACAGAGCTGCAGCGCGTCAGGTCGAGGCCACAGGAGGACGATGGCGATCAATTAGTGATAAATTTCCTTTTCCGACAAAGCGTGTGACATAGTTATCGCATTCGATCAGGCTGTTCAATGACGATACCGTACTGAAACTTCAGTACGGTCAAAAGCACGCTTCTGAAAAAAGCCTTTGCAGTATGTATGTAGCTGTGGATATTACTGCCATTTAATTTATTAAACGTAAATGAACTTTAAATTAACACATCTTGTTGTGTTAATATCTCACATTTCAACTGGGACACATGCGGCTTATAGAAGTGCGGCTTATTCATTTCTTTACATTTCTTTTAAAAGTCGGTAGCTGTGGCATCTAGATAGGAGTGCTCTATAGTAGGAGATTTACGGTACACACACAAAGATGCCATTTCAGGTAACATAGCATACATACACACACACACACACACACACACACACACTCCTCACCTTCTCAAACTTGAGCTTGACGGGTTTGGGGTTGGTGGCGGTCACCGCCTCGGCGATCTCGTGGCCGATCTTGAAGGCCTGCTCCTTGGTGGCCCCCTTCAGCAGGACAAACATGCTGCGGACGGGCGAAGCAACAAGGTCAAGCCGGAGAGCCCCGCGGCGACGTTCCCGCGGCGACGGTGCTTACCTGTCGGTGTCGCCGTACACGACCCGCGCGCCCCACTTCTTGGTGTCGTTCACCAGCTTGATGGCCCTCTCCAGCGTCTCCCTGGCCTTGTGGACGATGCTGTCCCCGACCTGAGAGCACAGGAGCAGGAGGGGGCGGAGCAACTCATTACCACGCCTCTTACACAACGGTACGAATCTGAAAATGCGTAATTTATTATAAATAATGCATTTTATAAAGATTAATGCATTTCCAGACAGAACACCTCACCAAAATCCTAAAATCGAATCAACTATCCGGTTCATTTCTAGATGGTGAAACAGAAATTGGGGGGTAGTAGCCTAGCGGGTAACACACTCGCCTGTGAACCAGAAGAGCCAGGTTCAAATCCCACTTACTACCATCGTGTCCCTGAGCAAGACACTTAACCCTGAGTGTCTCCAGGGGGAGACTGTCCCTGTAACTACTGACTGTAAGTCGCTCTGGATAAGGGAGTCTGGTAAATGCTGTAAATGTAAATTAATTTCTTCAGTCTCCTCCTTCACGTCCCTGTAACGGCCTGTTTTAAGCTGGAGATGTCCCACCTCGACGCTGGGCATCCTGCCGGAGAAGCTGGCGGCGGTGTAGCCGAAGGTGACGTTGGCGATGAGCTTCAGGCCCAGCTGCCTGGCGTGCAGCAGGCGGGTGAGGGCCTTGTCGCTCTTGCAGGCCTTCATGGACTGCTTCACCATGATCCGGGTGTCCAGGATCTCCTCCAGCATCCTGGGCAGGACGCCCCGGCGTACAGACGACTGAACGGCGGGACGCAGAGAGAGATTTAGAATTTTTTTTTAATCACCATCACACTCCGTACGTACCGTGTGAGAGCCGTACCTTCACGAAAGCGATGCCGTTGGGCGAAACTGTGATGTCATTGCGGAGCTGGTGGAGAAGGTCCGGGGGGACTCTGAGGGACGTACAGCCAAACCGAAACTCGTCGTGCCTGAGAAAACCGGGACGTGAGCAAAAAAAAAAAAAACGAGAAGCACAACTGCGGCGACGGACATGGTGAAACGACAGAGAGTCTCTTACGTTCCCAGGCTCTCCACGTGGCCCAGGCACGTGGAGAAGCAGTAGTTGTAGGCGATGACGATGGAGGGGTAGAGGGACTGGAAGTCCAGCACCACCACCGAGTTGCTGTAGAAGCGCGACTCGGGCTCCATGACCAGCGGGATGCACTGCGGCGCCCTCTGCTGGGCCCTCTGCTGCGTGCTGGGGGTGACGGGGATGTAGTTCATGGGCTTGGCGATGCGCAGCATCATGGACTCCACGCGGTACTGCAGCCGAGCGAGGAGAGACAGGCGAGTTAGCGGCGGGCGCCACACTGCGTCCTCGACGGAGGGGAAAACGTCCTTCTATCGAGGTTCTTAAACAATTTCCATGACTTTTCAAATATGAAATTTCTGTGCAAATGTAAAAAATGTAAAAAAAAACACAAAAAGTCAAATTGTTAAACTAAACTGAACTTAAAAGGACAGTGTTTCTGCCTCCAAGCAAAACAGACCCCCATCAGGTTCTGGCGTAGATCATCAGCTGTACGTGACATGACTTTTAAAAGGGGACACGGCTGCGGAGGAGCCGCGGTTCACTACGCTGGAGGCCTGCGCCAGTTCTGAACGTGTCTCGCGCAGTCTTACGGGAGCCGTACGTCCATGTGTCAATCACATTTCAACGACTTTTCCAATTTCACGGTCCAAAACTTTTTCAAGGCCTGGAAAAATTTAAGGAGCGTAGGAACCCTGTTCTATATTTCTCGGCATTATCAAGGTCCTCTTTGTTCAGAGAAAAGCGGCTTCGGGACGTTTCAAACTCAGTAACCTTATAGCCATGTGAATAAGATGCACACACGCGCGCTCTGAATATCACACGTGCACAGCGAAGCGAGTTGTAATGCGACCCTAAGAAGAAAAAAATCGAAACGATCATGAAGGAGGTAATTATTGAAATGTTGCTTACGATTAAACAAATAAGGTAGTCGATAAAAGAAAAAAAAAATCTATACGGGTGTAATGACGTACTCTCTTGCGATTTTAATTTCTCAAGATTATGACTGAAAATGTGCACCGAAGTCACAGCAAAGGTACATTTTTATTATGTGCTACGTGTGGCAATAATTACATAGATAAAAAAATTAATTATTTAAAATAGGAAATGAAAACATCATTAAATAACTCAATATGACAGGAATTATAAAAGCATTATTAATGAATAAAAATGTGTTTATTTAAATTGAGCACATTCAGCGCAGTGTGATTTTTTTTGGCAATCTTTTCAAGTGGGCGGGACTAACGCTGATCGAGCCTGACGTTGAACGGACGATTGGTTTGGTCTGATTTAGCCTGTGCTCCTTTCCAACGTGACGCTGTCATTCATGGAGCTGGTAGGACTACATCGAAGCAGGGGACGCTGGGTCTGAACATGTGGCGGGCAAAGGGGAGTTATTCCGGCACGTTCTGACAATTTCTTCAGCGTGGGTCAGCAGTTCGTCATGCTTAAATGAATAAATTGAAAACTATTTCAATGGTGTTATAAATCGTGTGTATATCAGTTCAGTAAATTACGCTCTCACCTGCGAGCCTCTGGTCAGCACGTGGTAGAACTGGATGCCAAAGACGCGGGCGAGCTCGCTGGTCCTGCCCACGAGGTCCTGCTGCTGCAGCAGCTGCATGGTGCCACACACTCGGCTCATGTAGTGGTCTACCACTTTCCACCTGCAGCCACACACACACACACACACACACACACACACACCAGCTGTTTCAGTTTGTCATCCTTTGCTATTTTAATCACTGAATAACATGGTGGTAGCAGCCTAGTGCGTAATAAACTCGCCTCTGAAGCAGAAGACCACAAAGTCCCCGGTTCAAACACCACATACTACCATTGTGTAGTAACTGAGCAAGACACATGACAATGTGAGAATAGGTTCATTAGATTATTACTACAATTACAGTTCACACTGCTGTTCCTGAGACTGTGGTGTAGGATAAATTCATTTTAAACACGAGACTGCATGGTAAATTGAAGTTTCTGCGTACCCGGGAACATTCCTCACCTTGCATTGACAGTTTCGCCGTGGTTTTCATTTAAAAAGGGTTAAACCCACCTGTACAGGTGAGTGGCGTGGTCGAACCAGTCCGAGAGCGTCCGGTGGCTGTAGAGAGGGAAGCGTTGGTGTAGGATGTGAAAGGCCACGTTCTCGAAGCTGTAGCTGGTCAGTGTTGCCTGGGGAACCCGAGGAGGAAAACATTACACTGTGTAACGTAATCCTAATCTCAGGATAATCCCTGGGGACTAAATCCACTGCGCTGGTTTCTCACATTATTTGGATTATTTAAAACCACAAAATGGCTGCTCTGGATGTTACCCATCAAACAAATGAATGTGAAGTTGAGTGGGGTTTACTGGTAGTACCTCGGTCTTCATCACCCTCCAAAGGTTGAGGACGATGCGACCTACGATGTGGATCTCGGTCATGGTGTCGGCACCATATTCGTCCCTTTCCGCGGCAAAGCGGTTTTCCTTGGAGTCACCTGTAGAAGAAAAATGGCAGGACGTGTAATAACTACAACTGAATCTGGGCCACAATGTTTAACCAAGAGACTGGTAATAACTGGTGATTAGGCTCGTCAGAATCCGGAATTATGAAACTAACGTCGAGGGGAGACCGTAAACTCCTGGATTAGGATTTGAGGAGCAGTGATGGAAATAATGGAATTGAAATAACAGTGTTACTGGGAAAAAATAATTAATTATCCAATTACTGTTTCCATGGTTACAAAATGCTGTTACCGACATTAACGTGGAACATTACTGTAATTAATTGGTTTCATCCGACCTGCCACAGGAGCAGCGAAGATTTTCTTTCCTTTGGTGAGGGGCGAGACAACTGCACATGTGATGATTGGCTAAGATTAAGTTAAATGATAAGGCAATCAATCAGAAGCAGCGGTGGGCGGGTCTTTACACAATGGAGATCTGAAATGGAGCGGTTTACAGTAGAAAATACAGATGTGACTTTTCCCTTGTTGGAATTAAAGGCAAGAAATGTAAATGTTAAATTAAAAACTATTCCTTGGAACTAAGTCTTAATCCACTTTGGTAACAACAATTCAAATCTGACGAAGCTCCTCCCATCGTCTTACGCATCATCAAAACTAGCAGCCAAACCCTGGTTTAACTAACATGAGCTCTGCCAACCAACAAATATTTTTGATATATTGGAACAAGTTACTTTCGCTGGTAACTAGTTACTTTTATAATGCTGTAAGAAGAAGTAACTAGTAACCATGACTAATGTGCTCAGCGCTGTTGAGGAGTGTAATGCAGGATTCCAGTCTCCCTACATTTTCCCTGTGGAAATTTACTAAATGTTTAGAACCTAGAGCTACGTTGAACGTTGTTGAACAGTGACATGTATTAAAAAGTACGTTGAGAACGGCCACACTTTCACATGTTCACTCTTGACCAGAGCTCAACCATCAAGATCTAAACTTACACGACCATTATAAACAAAGTTAAGAATGCGGCGGCATACCCGGCACTCGCGAAAGCTCCTGGCACAGGTCCACACCCAGCGTCGATGCCCGCTGGAGGAGGTAGCCCCACGAATGCAACTGCACCTCGTAGCCTAATAAGATGTCTGGGTCGAACCTGGCATCACAGATACAGAGGGGGATGAAAAAAAAAAAAGACTCTGGAATTAACATATAATCTATAAAGTATATAGCTATACTGCTGCACTAGGGCTGAATGATTTCAAGAAAATATCAAATTGCAATTATTGTTGTTTTTGCAAGTTAATTTTTGCAACTGGTACACACTTTCTGATCATGTCGATGACTTCCTGGAACAGCTCCTTCTCATCAGTGGCATAGGAGACCTGCAGGCCCGACACACCTGATCTGACCAGCAGAGGTGCGGTGGCCCTGGAACCTGAAGGTGGGCAAAAGGGCATCAGAGAGTAACGCTACATGAAAGCTTGCACGCTGTGCACTGGTCCAACGTACACTAGAATGACCTCCAGAAACTAGAAGAGCATCGCCCACCTTCTCCCCTGGCGTGGACGTCTTTGTCCACCACAATAGCTCCGGTCAGCTGGAGCCTATCGGAGTCTGGAAGTGGTGAGTCTGAGGTGAAGCAGTAGAATAAGGCACAGATGGGGTCGAACTCCGGGTCTGGCTCCAGGTCCCGGCGGGTCCGAGCGTGGAGCTCCATGCTCATGAGGGTCAGGTGCTGCACCTGAAGAACATCAATTAGGACCGTCAGTTTAGAGGCTGCATTCAACAACTACATTCAGGCTCGGACATGGCAGGCAAAGCCATGACAATCAATCGTCCCCTTGCTTCTCTCCTTTGGTGTCGCTGAACACCAGGCTCACCTCATGAAGAGCTTTGGCCTCCTGAAGGTTCTGCATGCTGACTTTGAAGCCGTACGAGTTGCTGATGGACGGGCCCTCAATCTGAGACGTGTCTCTCTTTGGAACATTCATGGTGGTGAATTGATTCTGCGAATGGGGCAGAAAAGCATGTTGTCACGTGGACACCAAAAGGTCGTGAGTAATAAACACTGCTGGCAAAAGTGATAGCCCGACGGGGCTCTCAAAAGTGATTAATTATTGGATGGGCAAACATAACCTTAATATATCTAACATTTGTTCTTATAAGAGAGAAATGGGAGACTGGGTCTTCAGTGGGATGAGATGGAATAAAATGAGCGAGAACCTTCATCTGAGTAGTCAGGAGGACCCTCCTCAATGCATCTGTGTGGCCTCCCCATCTGTGTCTGCGTGACTGGGGATCTGCTTCTATAAAGAAACCAAAGTACATTTGGAAACAAGTTGCATTTCTAGAAATTATTCAGTTGGCTGCTAAGTTGTCCAATTTTCAAACTGGCACTAAGTGCTAAACGTGACTCTCATTGTCAAAGGTGTCCTTACCATGAGAAACCCCGATTTTATAAACGGGCGGAGTGTAAAGTGGGAGGAGCGTTCTGGATCTGGATTTAAACTCATGCCCGTCAATACATCACATTAACATCGTAAATGTTGAGGATGTGTTACACCAACGAACCAGCAACCAGCGGCAGTTTGAAACAGCGGCCTAAAACATGCTCCAGAGTCAGCCAATCAGGATGAGGCTTACCTTCAGCCACAGGAGGACTGCTGCCAGACTCCACCTGGGTTTTGTTTCTCCTTCGCTTGGTGCTTACTGGGGTGCTGTGCAGGAGACAGGGGCTGGACGTATTCCCATCCAAGAGCCTGGTGGGGAACGGGGAGGGGCTGAGGAGGTCTTTCTGGGGAAGGCTTTCCGGTGAAGTGCAGTCTGGGTCACTGGAACCGCTAAGACGAGGCGTGTGAGTAGGGCTTGGCTGGACGGCTTGCTGCCATGGAGGCAACAAAGGAGAGTCTGGAGATTTAGGTTCCTCAAGAGTGTCTTTGCCTTCATCTTTTGAACTTGTGTCCGCATCATTTTTCACGTCCTCAGAATCTCTCTCAACTTGAGAAATTGAAGGTTTTAAACTCTTCTTTCTTAGTTCTTTCTTAGTACCGTCAAGTGATGCTACATCATGAAGCTTACTGGACTTCTTAACTTCTCCATGCTTATCTTTGTCCTGCTTTGTGTTTCCAGTCTCCTGTTCCACAGTAAAATGCCTCTCTTGCTGAAGATGTTGAAACTGTTTTCTGGCTTGCAACCATACCTGTACCTTCTCTCGACTTGGTGCACTCCTGCAAGGCAACAGAACAACCTTCCGATCCCCCAGAGAAGATGGGCTGCGATCTGATTGGCCCTTGGTGGATTCAGAAAGTCCAGCCCCCTGTGGCGGGGAGGAACCTGCTTGCGTCATCGCGGCAAAGGCTGCTTTCCAAAAGTGCAAACCCTCTGAGGATAAGTCCCCAGTGAACTCCACCAGCTCATTCACCATCCGGGTCTCAACGGTCAGTTTCCGTCCACCGATCTCTCTAGAGGGACACGTTAGAGGACAGGATCTGAGTTAAAAGCAAACAGATTAAATCTACTTTACTTGCACGTATTTGTGTTGATGTTCCATCTTACCTTGGTTTTAGGGGAGCATCGGCCGGGTCGCTGCAGAAAGGTTCTTGATAAGTTGCCTCGGAGAGGTCAAAATCCAAAAGGGTGGTGAGGATTTCTTCTCGGCTTGGAGGAGACATGAGGGGCTTAAGAATATGTGCACCACCAGGCCCTTTGAGAGACTGGCCGCCAGTCTTCATCTGTGAGAGGGAACTGACAGATCGCGGGGAGCTGCTGGGCGTCGTTGAGGTCAAATGGTCATTTCCGTCCGCGAACCCCCCCAATGGGGACATTGCACTTTCGGCAAAGGAAGCGGACGTCAATGGCGAAAAAGGGTCAATGGAGAAGAACAAGTCTCTCTTCTCGCAGTGAAAACCTTGAAAGTGACTAAGTCCATTCTTCCCAACTGATGACTCAAATAGAGAGAGATGTTTTGAGATGTCACCATTTTCACCAGAGGATTTGTCGAAAAGGTCCGGACTGAGTGGCACGCCTTCTTTGTGGCACTCAGAAATACTTGGCGGATCCTCCGCTGCCACTGGCACATCCTTGAGCTTCTGGTCTGGAATAGGCTCCTGGCTCACGTCACTCAAGAATTTCTGTGGCAGGTTCTTGTCGGTCACCACAAACTGACTACCTGAGTAGAGACTTGAGAACTCCGTCTGACCAATTGCATTGATGTCAAAGTTGTAGTTGCTGGGAAGTTCTGGGGACAAACTGTCTTCGATTGAGTAGCAGCTGTCGGAGAGGAACGTTGGGCTGTCACCGGACATTTGATGTGCTGGTTCAATGCACTGAGGGGCATTTTTGCCTCTCCGGCATTTAGTTTGTTTCTCCTTTGGGGATTGCATTCTGGGTGCCCTGGGTTTTCGTGGGGCTCTCTTGGCTTTGGCTGGTTTGGTTTCAGGGCTTTCGGTAGCGCTGACGGCCAATGCCTCTGCTCTTGCTGGCTCCTGCCCGCTTTTGTTTTGCCTCTTCTTAAGAAGTTCCTTCAGGACCGCAAGCCCTGAAGGCATTTCAGAATTCGGCAGCTTCTCGCCATTTCTAGCGCCAGGTTGGAGTTGTCCATCTTTGCTTGGCTCTTTAACCGAAACTATTGCTTGTACAGGTGTAGACTTAATCTCAAGTGGGGGAAACTGAACTTTTGTTTCACCCTTTGCCTTTTTTGAAGGACGTCTACGAGGTTTTGCAGGAATCTTAACGGAACTTTCCAAGTTCAGACTCTCTTCGTGTACAGGCTCAACCTGAAATTCATAAGGATTTTCAGGACAGGAAACTGAATGAGTCTTGGAGACTTTTCTTTGTAATCCCTCTGCTTCAGCCTCATTTGAGGTACTTGGGTGGTTCTGATCAACAGATGTACTGGTCTCAGCTGCAGGTTTTGTCTTGAGAAGTAAATCGGAACATTGGTTTGCCTCACCAATGCTGGACTCACATTCCTCTTTCTTTGGTTCAAAAGAAAACACCACTGTTTGTGTATTTGAGTCGCTGACACCAACTGGCAAAGGCTGACCCTTGGTCTCAGGTGCTGGCTGCTGAAAGCATGTCACCTCCTCTGAGGTGGGTTGAGATGGAGGAAGGTCTTCACTGCTGGTGGCGATGGGAACTTCATTTCCACTAACTTGTTTATTCTTACGAGGTCTTCGGGTCTTGCATCCACCATCCTGGCTACTGATGATATCTTTCTTTTTTCTTGGTGAAGTCTTTTGATTGCTTCTTCTCTTAGTGTTTTCTGGTTTGCCCTCCGATGACTTTGGGCCCTTTGACCTTTTTGGACTGCACGAGGCCTTCCTGGGCTTTCGAGCCCGTCTGCCTGTCAGACTGGAAGCAGCTTCTTGATATGGTGAACTAAGGCAGGGGTCGTTTAATGGGTTTATCAACTGATCGGTGGAACATGTTTCCATGACAGGGTCAGTAGGGGACCAACAGCGGGGCGGGGTCGAGTCAGTTGGGCTAGGAGCCCTCTCGGAAAGATAACCCAACTCCACCATCACATCAGAATACTCTTTATCATGATCGTCAGTGAGATCGTTGTAACACGGCCAGGGGGCAGGGAGGCTTTGCAGACGTAAACCACTTTTTGACCTTTTAGCCCTTCTAGCCCTCAGATTTTGTCTTGTCCTGGCTTTGGGTGGAATAATGGCCGCAACTTTCTTTGTTGTGGGGTTAACCCTGGCCTTCTTTTTGGGCTGTTTCTTGACCTTCAGTTCGCATGAAGGATATTTCACTGCTGTTGACTCGGGCACTTTAGGCCAATAGTCTTTCAGAGGAGCAAGTTTTCTATACTGCTCCAGTTTCTCGTTCGTCAACGTGACCCTCTTCTCTTCTGGGTCAACTCTCGCCATCTTAACCAACATATTCTTCTGGCCTTTGAACCGGTTGATTATGATATATTTAATGATAACCGGCGGCTCTTTTTTAGACATTTTCCGCCGCTTTTGATGCTTAAATTCCTGACCAGTCCCGTTTTCCCGGAGAGCCATTGTCGGTTTGAGGGTGTGTGAAGCACCGGAGTGCTCGCCATCTTCACTGTCGTAGCTCATTTTACGTTTGGCCCTCAATGTGTACTTGCTACCAGGTAGACTTGACACTTTGGTGCAAGTCACTCTGACTGGCAGCTGATCCAATGGTGTGAGTCTATCTTCAAGAGGACCCTCAGCTGGACCATGAGCAACAGGTGAATCGAGCTTTGGCTCCATAATCTCCAACTCTTCCTCAGATGCTTTACTCTTTGGGCTGACTGGAGCAGCTGATGTGATGTTTGTACATTGACTGTTTGGGGCCGGACTCTCTACAACACTGACCTTCCTCTGGCCAGTGGCATTAGACCTCTTTTTGTTCAGCTTCAGCCGAGAACGCCGCTGTTCCATCTGTTCAGATTTACCACAGCCTTCGTCTACCTTGCTTCCTAAAAGCTTTTTTGCTGGTCGTGTGAGACAGTTGGACAGGATCACGCTTGGGAAAAACTTGTAGTGTGCCTCCTGCTGGGCCACAATTGTCCTCTCTGTCTTGTTCTCTTGATAATCCTCGTACCTGATTTTCAGCTCGCCAACCTCTCCCTCGTCACCATCTTGGACCATTTCACTCTCTTCTGTGGACTCTTCCATGGGATTTGGAGCCTGGTCGTGGCTCCTTTGTAGAGGACCCTTACAGTCTTTCTGGTTAATTTCATCCGCCTTAGTTGGACAACTCACCATCTCAGAGTAACACAAGGAAAAGTTTGTGTGGGTTTGCAAGATGGACAAGTGGTTCTTTTCCATATTTTTAATACTGGTGTATTTCTTCCTGCTCTGAGTGAGCTTGGCATTCCCAAAAGGCAAGCTGTCAGGAACTGGCTTGTTGTACAGAGGATGCACAGACATGTTGTCAGCATCCGCTCTGTTGATCATAGTACACGGGATGGGGTGTTTCACCGGCTGAATGTAGGGTATCTTGTTGTTAACCCTGAAGCCCGCTGAACACTCGTCACTCTCCTGACGCGCAGCGCTCTTTGAGATGAAGAGCTTGTCCACTGGCTCTTCTTTATCCAGCGACAAGGCTTGCATGTGCTCAGGATGCTTGCACTCAAGGAGGACTTTGGCTGAAGAAGGGGACTCCATGTGGACGGTCTCGCTCCTGAAGGGGTTGAGCTTCACCAAGATCTTGTCGGTCGCGGTCAAGGATGAGTGCGACCTGGAGCCCTTATCAGTCAACGATGAATCTGAGAGAGAAAAAGATATGTGATATATGAATAATTCGATTTGAGATGTTGTTTTCATTTTGTTAGCATTTGAAGAGTTCTTATTATCAGCATCCAGCAACAATGATATTAAGAGCTCCATACGTGCAATACTGGTCTCCCGAAGGAACCACTGGATATTCATAAGGCAGGAAGTTGTCATTTAGGTCCAGTATTTGACTACAACAAAGATTTACATACCGCTGTTCTCATCTGCTGCGCCATCCAGCTGGGGAATGGACAAGTCAGCAAAGAGCGAGTTATTCCCACTCCAGTCCATCTCTTCTTCAGAAGAGTCTTCGGGCTCATCAGAAGAGCTATCATTTGCTTCCTTCATGCAGAGTCTGTGAGGGAATAAAATGAGGACCATGTATCAGATAACAGACCGTGGTACAAACTAACGAAAAACAGAACCGAGAACAGAACCTTATTCTGGACGACTGCTCTGGAATGCCACTGTCCCATCTCTGTGACATAAGAAGACTGAGCTCTGCCTCTTCCTTTTCCAGCTCAGGACCAGCCTCCTCCTCGTCGCTGTTGTAGGGGCAGTTCATGCTGTCAGAGAGATGGAGCTGAGAAGCCTGTCGGCCAATGTCCGCCCGAAAGCCGTCGTCCTCAAGCCCTGCCAGCAGATCCACCATAGCCTGGTCCTGGCTGCTATCTGTGGACCAGATGACGAATAAATCACGAATCATTATTAATGCCCCACAATAATACTAGTAATTGCAGCACCGCCGTCGGTCCCTTACCAAGAATGGGCGATTGGCCGGACTTCTGGGAGAGGGGAAGGAAAGTCTGGCTGGACTCCAGCAAGCTCAGAATAGCCTCTTCATCCACAATGGCCACTTCATTGTCCTTCCCAACAGGCCTTTTCAAATCTGAGGGAAGGCGGGCGAAGTGATTAATAAGCTGATAATTATCTTCAAATCCCAGAAAATATCTTGAAGTGGCGTCTGCGGGGGTATCTGGCATGTTGCGTAGCTATTTAAGCTGCGGGAAAGACAAAAAGAGGCGGAGCGCGTGTGTGGAAACAGAAATTGCACACTATTCATCTATTAATCTGTCTGTACGGTAAGATGCCACACTGACGGGCCAATTTAACTTGAATTCCATGTAGATAATATAGGAACGTAGCTACTGTTTAGAAACAGTATTTCAACAGAATTGAGAAAGAATAACTGTCCCCATATTGTAAAGTTACGGGAGAATGTTAATTTGACCCTCTTCAAGATTCATGTACACTGCATGTAGCCTAGTGGGTAACACACTCGCCTATGAACGGGAAGACCCGGGTTCAAATCCCACTTACTACCATTGTGTCCCTGAGCAAGACACTTAACCCTGAGTGTCTCCAGGGGGAGACTGTCCCTGTAACTACTGGTTGTAAGTTGCTGTGGATAAGGGCGTACATTTAGGTAAAATGACAGGGAATATTGTGTTAAAAGATTGATAGATAGACATGTTAACTTTGTCAACAGCCTCACATTCCTTTGTGAGAGGAACATACAGCGCAAAGTTATTGAGATCAGAATTAAGGAATAAACTGTCGTCAGAGATTTGTGCCAGATGAAACCGGAATTTAATACATTTGAATCCGAATTGCATAAACTAAAATTGGATTGTACGAACTGAATCTGAATGTGACAAATTGCGTCTGAATTCCAAGGAAACTGAAAGTGCATTTTAAATCCCTAGAAAGGTAACGCAAATCGGTTTCTCCAAATTCAAATAAAATGTTGTTGCGACGCACAAGCCGGGTCCTCATGGGTCGGCCACATGCTTGAATCTCTTTAATAATCTGGCATTCAGCATTAATGTGCAACATCTGCATTCATTTGAGGGCCCGGATGCTACGCGAAACAAGGCCCACCTGGCTGCGTGTCCTCATGCGCCTCCACCAGGTTGGCAGGAGTGCACCTGAGGTCTTCGGGGGTCAGGACGTCGGGGTGCAGAGACAGTTCACCGGCGAAGGGCTCCTCCTCCTCCTCCTCCTCACCGCTGCCACACTGTGTCCTGCTCGCAGACAGAGGGCTCGTCGGGTCAGACACGGGACAGCCTGCAGGTCGCCTTGCACGTGAGACAGTATACCCTCTGCCCGGTGTTATTAGTGTCCCTCTCCGTCTTAATCGGTGGGAGACGGCGCGAGAGAGCGTGAGCGCCGATGAATGGACGCTGGCGGGTGGCCAGCTGACACTGGGCATGTGCCAAGGTGTAGCTGGCATCGTACAAAGACGGCAACGAGCGTTTACCCGACGTATTACTTTGTACCTATTACTCCCTGCTTAAATGGAACGGCGAGACAAATCGTGAGACAAAAACAACGCATTCAGATGTAATTATGAGGTTCCAACCAGCACCTCTTCTTTTTTCTTCTTTATTTCCCCCCCCGAGACCCGTCTCTGTGTTCAACCAGCTCGTTTCTGCGCCAATTAGTCGTGCCGCTAATGACTCCAGTGTTCTGGGGCAGGTAAAGCTGCAGGGCAGGGAGAGGCAGGGGTGATTAAGACATTTCCCGCTTCTCTGGGACCAGAGCCGCAACTCTGCCCGCTCACTCGAAACACCGCGCGGCACGCCGCTTACAGTCCTCATTCGAACCTTCTAGTCAAGAGTTAGGTTCTCTTTGTGCAAAAAATTAAGATTGTGTGTATCCTAAATACTCATTCCACCATCGTTTGGGGACATTTAAGATTTTTATTTTTTCTTAAATCGTCAAACCCAGTAACAACCCAGCCACCGAACTTATTTTCTTGGTGTCGGGCCCGGGCACAGGCAAACGGGGCGGGTCAGGAAGGGCGTCCGGCATAAAACTTTTTGCCAAACTAATTGTGCGGACGGCCAGACGGTTAGAGCCGCTGTGGAAAAAGACTATTGAGGACCTATTAGATTTGTAATGTTTTTTTTTTCCCCCGTGTTCAAGAATCAAGAATCAGCCAAGCAGCTACAGCGGCATCAAGCCGCACCATGTCGTTGGGGCCAGGAGACGTTTGATTGGTTGTTCGATTTTAATGGTTAGCTGTGCGCAGGGATGTCTGGGCGGAGTGCACCGGGGGTCCCTTTTGCTGAAGTGATCCTGTTATACTTCCTGGGCCATCAAAATGTACATATTGAATTAAGCCGTACGTGCCAGGGTTTTACGTATGGCCTGATTTTAACGAATTCGTTGATTGACAGTCCTATAAACTATACCACTGTAAAATAATATTGTTTCATTAGTTATCTCGTTTTTAAAACATACCGGTTAACAGCCCGGACCTCATCCTACCGAGGAATTCTGCAGGGGTCACACGAGTGCAGGCGCACGCAACCGCTGCCAAAGTCCAAACTTCTATTTGATATATTTTTCACTTTTTCGTCCTGTATCGGGCTTCGTGAATACGAGCCATCTGGCCTCACCGAGCCAACTGTGCTCTATTAACGTCGGGCCCTCATCTCGACCTGGGAGGGGAGGGGCCCAAACAGCCGCCGCCTCCCGGATCGCTTCCCCGACAAGTACAAGGGGCCGGCGGACGCGCCAGATGGAGTTCTCTAAACTCCACCTATGTGGTCCCGTCTCGCTAATGCGCTCGGACGCGGCGTGTGTTTATACTCGGAGAGACGTTTACATATTCCAGGACACCGGGAGTCCCAGGCGGGGGGAAAAGATAACAATAAAAGAGGCTTTTTAAGAGTCGAGATGTTCTTTACTGGACTGTCAGGCCATACGAAGAGAGCAGAGGATCGGTCCTACAGGCTGAATTACATCGAACGCGACACAAACAGACGCCTGCTGGTTATCTGTACATTGGAGAGGAGGAAATGACTACACACCAACCTCTCCTTGGTGTGTAGTTATTCGTGACACCCAGAGGATGAGCTTTAATGATGTTTTTATGTACAAAATGTAGCATGGGGGGCAGCCATGATTGACAGCTCTCACACACCCTACTTCCTCATTCTGGACTACTTTGGACCAGGTTATTGGCGCTTTAATGGGCCAGTGGTGGCCTAGCTGTTAAGGAAGCGAACCCGTAATCGGAAGGTTGCCGGTTCCAATCCCCAATCTGCCAAGGTGCCACTGAGCAAAGCACTGTCCCCACACACTGCTCCCCGGGCGCCTGTCATGGTGCCCACTGCTCACCAAGGGTGATGGGTTAAATACAGAGGACACGTTTCACCGTGTCACCGTGTGCTGTGCTGCAGTGTTTCACAATGACAATCACTTCACTTTCAAATTCAAAATTTAATTCAGACGTTCTGATGGGTGAACTAGTGAATGTGACGTTTGCGACCACACTGCAGTACAGAATCCCGTACAAACTAGGTCGCTACGAGACCTGCAGAAATCCCGAAAGGGAAGGAATGGTAGTAGTAGCCTAGTGGATAACACACTTATCTACGAACCAGAAGACCCAGGTTCAAATCCCACTTACTACCATCATGTCCCTGAGCAAGACACTTAACCCGAAGTTGCTCCAGGGGGGACTGTCCCTGTAACTACTGGTTGTAAAATGTAAAATGTAAATGTAAAATGCATGTAAATGTAAGGAATATCGGCAGGAAGGCCGCGTGCCCTCCATCTCCACATGCTTCCTAGAGAGCTTTCTGCGCTCTGCTGGGCTCTCGGGGCACCCGAACAACATACACGGAATAAAGACGCCGTCCGTACGTGCTTGGAGGGAAGCAGCATGTGCTTCAGATTACAGAAAAATAAATAATTCAGAATGAAATATGCACCACACCTGGACCGCATTTGTTGCGACCACTTCCTGGAACACTACATGTAGACATATTAAAAACATGTATATATATATTCTTCAAACTTACACATTGAATTCATTTTCGTGAAGTATCTCTTTGAATCTCCTCATGAAAATCTTCTCGCTCTCCACCACATCCAGGAGGCCGCGATCTGGAGGAGCAACAGAAACACGAGCTCGGGACGGATCTTCTCAAGGACGTGCGTGCAGGGGGCCGGGAATCTCGGGGCTTACCCTGGGACTCCGGAGTTTCGATCTGCGAAGACTCGTTTCTGTCCCTCCTCCGCTGCTTCTCGTCCTCCCAGATGGCCTGCAGTCCTGGGTTCTTCCCGATCTGACCTGTAGGACGCGGAAAATATTACCGTATTAAGACAAGCGAAAAAAAATCATAATTGAAAGTAGGCAGTTTTGGGAATAAGTAAGGGTTGTTAAATATTCTAATTTCTACACGAGTTCCTGAGCAATTCTCCTTTCATCTCGCTCTTTCCCTCTCTCTCTCTCTCTCTCCCATTTCCCGCCCCTCCCCGCTCTTCCTTTCCAAATGAGCTCCCTGAGGGCCGGAGCCGAGAGAATCCTCGCCGGTGTTGGTGGCGGCTCCGGAGGCGGGGGCTTGTAGGTAGTGCGGGTCTTTGATCAGCTCCAAACGGGCGTCGTGTTTTCAGCGATGCTGAGCAGCGAGGGACGCTAGACGGCGGAAACCGGCCCACCCACCCCAACGTAGCGATGTAGACAAGAGCGTCAAATTCTTGATGGACAGAACATGCCATTACGTTCTCTTATTATTTAAAAAAAAACAAAATCTTTACTCTCAATCTCCAGACGATTCAGGATGTCAGCAGCTACAGCATCAGCCTCCAGCTCACATGTGCTTATCTTCTCCACGTCCTCCAGAACCAAAGAACTACAGAAACACAAAGAGAGAGAGGGAGACCAGAATAAGCACATACACAAACGGTCCAAAGCAGAATGAAATCCCATAATGCTCACTCACCAGGGTATGGTGTCCTCCTCCCAGCGGATGAGGGTCCCACCAAGCATGCTCTCGGACAGCTTGGACGCGCCGGGGCACTTCCAGGGACTCTCGCCAGTCAGGATACTGGTGTCCCTCGTGCCGGGGGCCAGCAGAGAGTCTTCTGCAATTAAACAAAGCAAAAGAGTCACGTGAAAAACCATCACTCACGAGATCTTTCACAGAGCTAATCAAAAACATGATGAAATATGAAGGTCAAAGTCTAACCCAGGGACTGATGGGAATAGGAAACGTCCTGAAACTGTGACAATCAAGTATACAGTACAGGCCAAAGTTTTGGACACACCTTCTCCTTCAATGTGTTTTCTTTATTTTCGTGACCATTTACGTTGGTAGATTCTCACTGAAGGCATCAAAACTATGAATGAACACATGTGGAGTTATGTACTTAACAAAAAGTGGAGACCTGGCCTCCACAGTCACCGGACCTGAACCCAGTCCAGATGGTTTGGGGTGAGCTAGACCAACAAGTGCTAAACACCTCTGGGAACTCCTTCAAGACTGTTGGAGAAGCATTTCAGGTGACGACCTCTTGAAGCTCATCGAGAGAATGCCAAGAGTGTGCAAAGCAGTAATCAGAGCAAAGAAACTAGAATATAAAACATGTTTTCACTTATTTCACCTTTTTTTGTTAAGTACAGAACTCCACATGTGTTCATTCATAGTTTTGATGCCTTCAGTGAGAATCTACCAACGTAAATGGTCATAAAAATAAAGAAAACACATTGAATGAGAAGTACTGTACTGTATATGAAGCTCCAAGCTTAATAAAGCCAAAAACATGTTTTTTTTCCCCCTCCCAAGATAGAGATAATATGATTATGTCATAGACAACAGTCATGAAACATGTGGAGTATTTCTGAATTATTGCAACCAATGTATTCTAACCCTATTGCACCATGGGTGTCTAAGTAAATAGGCTATAAAATTAAGTCAGTCAATAAGAGCCCTCCATGTTTCCATTCTCTTAAACACATCCTCCTCAATACCAAGGATTTCACGATTAGAGGAATCTCTATGATCAAAAGAACCCGAAGTATAAGCGGGGCGGGGCTGAGAACAGTCAACAGAGCCGTAATTACGCCTTCATTTCAGACTCTCAATAAAACGCCAAAGCCATGGTGTGTCTGAAGCGGTCTGTAAGGGATCAGGGAGAGCTGACAATCTACAATGGCAGGGATTTCTGGTCCGTCCATGGACCACGTCACTGCTGTGGTGCGCACACACACACACAAAGCTGCACTTCACATTACAGATGATACTGGAATTGTATTAAATATTATGAAAGAGACCAAAAAAAAAAATAAAAAAATCGTTATGACAAGACTGCAGGGTTAAACCAGACAGGTTGCTTATACGCTGATCGGCGAACAGTTCTGACCCGGCAAAATTCAGATTTAAAACGCATCTATTATGAGAAATTCTTCATATTTCTCATAATAGTTTTAATGTATACATGAGTTATTGTGCGAACAGGCAAAACAATCAGCAGAAATCAAACATTTTCCTAACTTGCCATTTCATTTAAAAAAAAAAAAAAGTTTATCTCTGGCCAAACAAAACTGAACTCTCCCCTGCAAACAAATAACCATGAAATTTAATTTAAACTGAGGCTCTAATTTACATTTCTTTGCAGTCATCTGGTGCATAGGTCAGTTCATACCCACTGTTAATTTTACAAACTGAGCATGAACAGTTATGTTATTCCCATACAGGTCTTTACCCTCATCAGTATACAGGCCAGAGTTCGACGGCAGAACATTCCTGATGAACTGTGATGGGTGTCTTGCAAAACAGCAGGCATCTTCCCTCAACAGACCATTACAAAACGTAGCTACTATGAATGGAACAAGGAAACCCGGATGCTTGCCATATTACAGTGAATCCTCGACAAGAAAATAAACATTAATAAACAACATTTATTTCAGGGACAGTGTCAATTTTTGTAACATTCATGAAATATTTATTACAGTAGGTAACAGAGAAATTGTGTTTTTGAGGGTTGAGGTCACAGGAAATAAACACAAAGTTGTTGATAGACCCTCAAGGCTGCATAACATTTACGGCATTTACCTTATCCAGAGTAGTTACAGGGACAGTAATTACAGGGACAGTCCCCCCCCTGGAGAATTTCAGGGTTAAGTGTCTTGCTCTGGGAGACAATGGTAGTAAGTTGGGGTTTGAACCCGGGTCTTCTGGTTACCCACTAGGTTACTACCACCCATAACACACATTCATACACGCAAGCAGCCGGTACTGTATTTGGTGGCCTAGCGGGTAAGGTAGTGGATTATCGGAAGGTTGCTGGTTCGAATTCCTTTACCGCCATGGTGCCACTAAGGTGCCACTGAGCAAAGTACTGTCCCAACACGCAGCTCCTTTCATGGCCTTTCATGGTTAAATGCAGAAAAGACATTTTGTTGTGTGCACCGTGTGCTGTATGACTGATCTGTGGACCTAACTCCAGTCACGCTGTGTTTCCGTACCTTTCCGCTGGCTCCGGCGGAACTTGACGGCCGCCAGGTTGATCAGGTTCATGCCATACAGGTTGTAGTCGATGAAAAGTTGGAGCAGGTAGGGGATGTGGGCTTCATGTGGCTGAAAGCTCTTGTTCATCACGGCACCTCCTTGTAACAGCTCACACACCCTGTGTGCCACACACACGCATAACGTTCATTAATTCAAAGCAAAGCAAACACAGTTAAGACTGACGCTTTCAGCGTTTTTTTTTTTTTTTTTTTTAAAGATTGTCTCAATCAGTCCTCATTCAAATGTTCAGTGGGGCATGCTGGAACAGGAACACAGAACAAAGCAGTTCCGACGGGTTTCCTGGAGAGTTCTGACACCGCCGCTCTGAAAGACGCAGCGTGAACTGCGAGAAGGTTAATGCTCACGCTGTGTTCGGCGGGGCAGTGGTGGCCTAGCGGTTAATGTTGCCGGTTCGAATCCCGATCCGCCAAGGTGCCACTGAGGTGCCACTGTGCAAAGCACCGTCCCCACACACTGCTCCCCGGGCGCCTGTCATGGCTGCCCACTTTTCACTCAGGGGGATGGGTTAAATGCAGAGGACCAATTTCACTGTGTGCACCGTGTGCTGTGCAATCACGCCACTTTATTATTATTAGCGTATGGCATGAGATGCATTGCAATGTGGGGACCAAGATGAATGTTGGTGAACAGAGAGTCACGGACTAGTATGGTGAGCATGCAAGTATGGTCTGGCCAATGCACGCGCATGCGCGTGCTGCCGAACCCGAACCAACGTGGCTACTGAACACGCACCTCTTAACCATCTGCGGGTTGTACAGGTAAATCTTCATGAAAGGCTTCTCTTTGGCATGGTACCCATAGAACGGCCTGCGGGCAGACGAAACACGAGACGTGAGTCAGTGCATCAACAACCTCGAATGCACGTGTCTGCAACTCCTTGTGCAGACAGCAAACTAGGTTGCTCTTCGGTGATTTCCGCCATATTAGGAAATTTGTCTGGTTGATGTGTTTCTAAGAGACACATTCAAACAAATATTTGTTTGATTGTTTGCGCATACTGGAGCCTGCGTGTACAATTCTGACCATGTGAGGGCTTAATAAAACAATGAATTATGTTTGAATATATACATTAATGATTAAAAATCCTCTTTTTTTATTTTTTATAAATTTGCCAAACTATTATGGTGTTGTGTGTGGAATTATGAGGGGAAAAAAGAATTTAATCCATTTTGGGATAAGGCTGTAACATTATAAAATGTGTAAAACGTGAATGCTTTCAAGAATCATTCCACCCTAGACAGGTGACAGAAGAGCTTAAAAGAAAAAGAAAGTCACCGAAAGCCATGTGCATGCAAACCGCATTTCTTCTCGCGAAGATGCGGTCGCTAAATTACTTACATGCCAGAGACTAGCGCCACCTTGAAGATGTGCTGTGCGTTGGAAGAGGGGTTGCCCATGGAGACGTTGAGGGCCCGGTCAATGCTGAAGGCCACCTGCCGCAGGTAGCGCTCGGGCTGCTGACCAAAGCCATCGTACGGAACGTAGATGTACGGGAAAATTCCATGGAGGTGGAGACACGTCTTTTGTCCTGTAAGGCATCCAACACACCAACGACCGTTTTAATTCCAAAGTCATAAATGCAAGAATGTACACACGTTTGGGGCAGCGGTTAAGGAAGCGGACCCGTAATCGGAAGGTTGCCGGTTCAAAATCCCAAACTGGGGTCCCCATGATGAAGGTACCGTCCCCACACACTGTTCCCCGGGCGCCTGTCATGGCTGCCCACTGCTCACCAAGGGTGCTGGTTAAAAGCAGAGGACACGTTTCACCGCGTGCAGCGCTTGCTCACAATACACGTCTTAATGTAAAGGGCCACGCCCAAAATATTAAGCGCTCTGACTCTCAGTCCTAGGAATCAGTGCTTTAACTTCATTAAACTGCTCTTATTTACTGTGTGTGTGTTGGTTTTTTTCCTCAGTACACACACACCATCAGCAACCTGCCATCTGCCCGTAGAGTGACTGATTAAAAGCCATAGCCGTAAATCACTGGCGCTCGCAGTGTAAACTGCACCATTAGCTAAATCACTGAGGGGCCGCGAGACTGGTGGCCTATGAGGTCACCTTACAAGCTCAAAAGAATAAGAGCGTAAACCGTTCATCCCTGCAAACCCGGGCCACGGCAAGGCTCAAGCGACACGGGACAGCAGCAAAGCAAGTTTTTTGGGGGCAGCGGTGGCCTAGCGGTTAAGGAAGCAGCCCCGTAATCAGAAGGTTGCCAAGGTGCCACTGAGCAAAAGCACCGTCCCCACACACTGCTCCCCGGGCGCCTGTCATGGCTGCCCACTGCTCACCAAGGGTGATGGTTAAAAGCAGATGACACATTTCACTGTGTGCACCGTGTGCTGTGCATCACAATGACAATGACTTTCATTTTGACGCTCAGGGGACTACCATTCAGAGACAAACCAGGGTTAAGGGTCTTGCTCAGGGACACAATGGTAGTAAGTGGGCTTTGAATCTGGGACTTCGGGGTCCTCTGGTTCAGAGGTGAGAGACTTACCCCACTAGGCCACTACCATCCTACATTATAGGGTGGATGACATTGTGGTTAGTAGTGACTTGCAGGGACAGCGATACAGGGACACACGGAACTAAGAACCGTTACCAGGTTCTGATGCACACTTTCAACACCACAAGCGGGTAGAAGACAGCGCGGCCACCAGACACCGCAGCGCACTTACGGCCCGTCTGTCTACACCCCGGGGGACGGCAGGAAAACTCCCCGGCACCATTCGAGTCCCTGGCCATCTGAGAGACGGTGCTTTGATGTGCGAGACGCCATGTGGCACCATTCTGGATCAGATTGTGCAAAAGGAAAGCGATGGACTGGCTGGCCAACCACCAACTGCCACAAATGGCTCCACCGAACGGCAATTTGAGAAAGACCCGTTGGTCTCTCCAGCACCTGCTCTGTTACAGTTCTGGTTTTCATTTGAATGGCTGTCCAACCAACGACAACTGGGAAAAAATAAAAAAAAGAAACCGGATCCATTTGGACTTTTGCATGTTGTGTAGCGTCATGTTTCATAAAATAGCAATCTGGATCATCATCATCATCATCATCATCATCATCGTCGTCACCACAAAGTTGTCCTTCTCAAAGCAGAACGCTGGGAGAAGAGAGAAGACCGCTCATCCTGACGAGTCTCCTGGGGACACCGGCGATCGGCACGGTGCACGCAGCCTCTCGGCGGCACCGTCTAAAACAAAAGAAGGGGACGGCGGCGACCCGCTACGGGAGACGGTGCCGGGAGGTGAGAGGCGGAGATAAAGGCGGGCGGCGCGGGGGACACGTTCACCGACCAGCAGTCGCACAAAAGACCGCAGAGAGAGCACACTCGGCACGCGTGTGTGTGTGTGTGTGTGTGTGTGTGTGTGTGTGTAACATTTAGCCGTAACGGAGAGAGAGCGCTGCTGCTGCTGCTGCTGCAGTTGCTAGGCAACATGGTTGGCAAGCACAAACCCCACACACACGGCGGGGACATATAAACAAGAGAGTCTTTTTACCCAGCTGGTCCGGGCTGAGGAGGAAAAACAAGTACGACCGGGGAAGGAGGGAGCAGAAGGAGTTGGGGGAGAGACAGATGAAGAGAGAGGAGACTTGGAGGAGGAGAAAGGACGAGAGACATTTACATTTAAGGCATTTGGCAGACGCCCTCATCCAGACCGACTTACAACGTGCTTCCATGTTACCATGGATGAAGTGATAAATTCTGGTTCACTAGGACCCCCAACTATGAATACAAATCGTTTTATTCACTCTGTTCTAGTTTCTATACAGAAGTCAGACAATAAGAAGGTTACAAGTTCATCTAAATCTTCTCTAAAGAGGAAGATCTTGAGCTGACGTTTGAAGGTGCTCAGTGACTGAGCTGGAAGTTCATTCCACCACCGAGGGAGAGAGTCTAGATGAGCGTCTTCCTTTTACCTTCAGAGATGGAGGGACCAGGCGAGCAGTACTGGAGGCTCGGAGTATACCAGGTGCAGTGCGAGGTGTAATAAGGGCTGTGAGGTAGGATGGTGCTGCTCCATGCTTGGCTCTGAACTGGCTTGTACTTGACGTGGCTTGTACTTTTTATAGTGGCCATTAGCGCTGACGGGATTTCACGTGGAAAGATTACCGTTTTGCTCGCCTTAAAGTTTCTAAACTTCCTGCTTTAGATGGTCAATGTCCAAAGGGGGTTGAAGAGAGATGGTTAGTGAGGGTGCAAAAACGAGTTAAATGGTTTTTAAAACCGCTCCAGTGTTCCTCCTGCTGAAACCTCCAGCCCACCTGTGGCCTTTTTCCTCAATGCACCGGCGTCACCAGAACACCAACAATACACTTCCAGCCTTATGCGCCTGTTTTTTTGCACTCATCAACTCTGCTCTTTTTGCACATGTTTGAAATATCCAACATTTCCACTTACAAGCGTCCTACACGATGTTGTCCAGTTACGTCCTGTTCGACCTGCTCATTGTACAGAAAAGTTGTACTTTTTCTCCTATAGATATAACCTGTACAGTATTTAAGTTTTAGTTAGTATAGTTCAGTTCAGTGTGTGTATATATATATATATATATTTTTCTTTTACGATTGCACTATGGGGGGGGACTGACAATAAACCAATCTCGAATCTTGAACCTTACTTATTGTGATCGACCTTCTTACCTTACCTGCAATATAATTCCATATAATCGCCCATCCCTACTTCCAAGTCGCTGGTTCAATCGAGAGTTGATCCACCCACGTCATAATGCATGATGACAGCTCATAATCTTTAAACGTCCCTCCATGGGACAACCGGCACTAGAGATCTGCGACACAAGAGGTGCAAAGGCCGCCGTTCCCAGCGTTCCCGGCACGTCAGGCCGGTGGCCACTCAGCAGACGTCAGCCATGTTCGCACGGCGCCCGGTAACGAGGCCGGCGTGGCCGGCGCCGCAAGATTCCGCGGCGCGGCTATTCAAGTCGTTACAGCAGGCCGCCGCAGAGGGGCCGAGGCGGACGGAGGGAGAGGGGCGGGCTTCTTTGTTCCGGATCTTTCATCCCCGAGCTGGTGAGATGACAGACGCAAGGGCCGCGAGGCGACAGGAGAGTCGATGGCACGTGCGCCGCGGCTCAGCAAGGGCCGGCCGGTACGTCTTCCAGATGGGAGATTTGTACAAATCTCAACGCTACGCAGCGTTGCTCTGAGAATCATTAAGCTGGACGTACAAGCAGAACGTAGATAAATTGCTAAAAGGTATACAGATGGTGCCGAAGTGCGGCATCAGCCCGGCAAAATGATTATTGCCGGCTAATTCAATAATGGGCTTCACAATGCAACCGGTCCGCGTCAATAGGCGTGTTTGTTTGCTACAGATAGAAATCTTAAAATGAAGAATAATTATAAAAATTAAAAAAAAAAGGCTGTGGTGAAGGGAGTGACAATGACGGCTCCTCTGAAAATGCTCCCCCCCCCCCCCCCCGAAAGGATTTTCCGTAATCATCCGCCTCCGAAATTAATTTAGAGGAGGTCCGGGCGAGCGCAATCACTTGAGGAGATGCAGAGGAAAAAAAAAAAAAGAAATTTATGCCCCTCGACTAAACCAATTACCCAGAATCCCAGAGGGACCTCCGTCTTCCAGCTGGGCGGGGAAAAACCGTACCGCTGGCCTGGTGCCGGGTGGGAGGAGTCAGGGCAGGACGGGCGTGTCGAGAGGGGGAGGGGCCGTGACTGAACTCAGCTGGATTTCAGACCGCTGCTATTTCTGTCTCCGGCCGAGCGGACTCTGTCGACGGGCCGCGTGGTTGAGCCGAGGAGGACGAGGAAGGTCATCGGGAGGGTTTTGCCATCAGACACTTACAAGATAGAAATACCCCAGGAGACGGCCTGGACTCAACGCAACACTTAATTGAGTTACTTAAGACGTACCCTCGGCACCAAGATTAGTCCGTTTACCCAGCGTGACACTGAATCCCGCTAGCGGTGTCACAGTAGCACTACCAGAAGGATCGGAAAGCCAGACATTTACATTTACAGCATTTATCAGACACCATTATCAGTAGTTACAGGGACAGTCCCCCCCCCGGAGACACTCAGGGTTAAGCGTCTTGCTCAGGGACACAATGGTAGTAAGTGGGATTTGAACCTGGGTCTTCTGGTTCACTACCACCCTACAGACTGCCGAGCATGCTGCCGTAAAAAAACCCAGGGCTGTTACTCAGCAAAATGGGCCCGTCCACGACTATTTTTAACGCGTTTTGAAATGGGGGCGTGTCTCTGTGCAAATGGAGGTCACCGTCATGCTCGCGGATCAGCGGCTCAAGCCCAGGCCTATGCAAGTCGTTGCCGCCGGTGTGCGACTAGGTCGTTTTTTTACGACACACTAAACTAGCCAGTGGCATTGGGCACGTACTCACGGTGGAAATCAGCTGCGCTTGGTCCAGTCTATCCAGTCTCAATGCAAAGTGACGGCCATCCGCCAACTTTTATTTTATTTTATTTTTTTGCCAGATACAGTTATGTTATGCAAGTACAACACGTAATGTAATGTGCAGTTGCCAGGCAACGTTGCACAATCATAACAATATAAGAGATACGACAGACCCAAGGCCATGCTAAACCTACACGTGTGTGAACAACTCCACCTGGCCTCGAAGTTTAATGGTAAAGTTGAAAGTTTAAAAAATAAAGTGGCTGCCAGTCGGAGAAACTTATCGTGATTTAGAGGAGCTAAAACTGGCCTTCCATGCAGCATGGATTTAAGTCAAAGTCAACTCACAAGTGCCCAGAGAAAACGAAACTGCGATGCTTCTGGGATGCAGACTCATTTAAAAAAAAAAAAAAAAAACACTCTGAAAAACGGAACCGAATAATATAACGTTCGGGTGCTGGGCAGAGTGTGGTTACAGAATTAAAAAGTCATTGTTGTAGAACACAGGCTGCTTGGCATGTTGAAACCTCGACTCCATCTCTCACGTCCTCTACATTTACAGCATTTACCAGACGCCCTTATCCAGAGCGACTTACAATCAGTAGTTACAGGGACAGTCCCCCCCTGGAGACACTCAGGGTTAAGTGTCTTGCTCAGGGACACAATGGTAGTAAGTGGGGTTTGAACCTGGGACTTCTGGTTCATGGGCGAGTGTGTCACCCACTAGGCTACTACCACCATTTATTTGTTGCACATTCTACATGAGGCTTTGAGCAAAGCCAAGACCGCCACTGATTCCCTGACATTCCGGAAATGACCCGACCCGTGGGAACCCTGCGGATTATTATTCAAATTTCAACCAGACAAGTTGGTGCAGGCTGGACTGAAGGTGGCACCTTCACCAGTCCTGGGCTTCTCCAGCAAGAAACCAGGCCCAGGGCCGCCGACTTCATTCTGTTTTCGTGCTTCTCGGCCTCGCGCGGTGGGGGAAAAGGCGGCACCGTGCCGCTACCTTGCAGTCTTCTGGCCGCGCCGCGTTTTTCATTCATCCCCCGCGTGAGAGCGGAGCAGACAGAGCGCTGAGCCGGGGAGATAAACAGACCAGCGTGTCTGCCAGTTTCAAATCAGCTTCCAGGACTTTCCCCAGCAGCCACAGAACATTTCAAAAGATTCATGAAGACATTGAGAAAAAAGAAGTGGACCCACAATGAGAAACATCTGAAGAACAGTCTTATTTACAGTAGAATCCAGAAATGCTGGGGTTCCAATACCGTATGTGCAACTTTTTTTAAGCAGCAGCAGTATATGTCTGTGAGATACCTGTTCTTTTTTACATTGTTTATTATTATGAACAATATTTGAAAGTACAGATGGGACAAATCCTATTGCAGTGCTCCTCAAAGAGGACTAAACTCTCGGCATCTGCTGGTAAATGACACATTAAAATAATTCTACACTAGTTTAACGTACCGAACGTTATTTTACGAACAGCCCGATTAGTCCAGATATTAGGGGTGCTGAAATTAATCGTATAACCGTGGACGACACCGTATGGATGTAGCACAGAACATAATCGATTGCCATTATGACGTTGCTTGGACGATTTTCTAGTTAAAAAGCAGTGCCGGTAGTGACTGTAGCTGCCCGATCTGAGTACAGCGCCGCGGCACTCGGCGGGCCTTGTTCCCGTAACGCGGTCGTTCGTTGAACCGTGTCCGCTGCACGCCGTGACATATTTTTGCGCAACCAACAGAATCCTAGCGGGAGAGTGTTCTTTCATGCATTTTCTTTTGCGCTGAGCGTTCGGTCTGAAAGCGGCCTCAGACTTTCTCCAAATAAGGACGTCTGAACCAGGCGGTTTTCTGCCGTTTGTGGCATCAGGGGAGTTCGGACTGAACACAGAACCTTTTTCTGCTCATTGTGGCAAATCATTGTAGCACGAGACCTGAACTCTTGAAAACATCATGTATCTGGACAAGGGTGGTAGTAGCCTAGGGGGTAACACACTCGCCTATGAACCAGAAGACCCAGGTTCAAATCCCACTTAATACCATTGTGTCCCTGAGCAAGACACTTAACCCTGAGTGTCTCCAGGGGGGGACTGTCCCTGTAACTACTGGTTGTAAGGCGCTCTGGATAAGGGCGTCTCATAAATGCCGTAAATGTAAATCATGTCACCATGTACAAACTGTATGGGCTACATCGTGATAATCGCAATCGAATCGAATCATTAGACCAGTGAAGGTCCAGATACCTGAATTGATACAAAACGTTCCATCTCCATAACACATCCCACAATGCCATCTGCCCTGTGTTGGTTGTTAATGGTTAACAAAATAGCACAAGGGAGCCTCTCACTGCACTGCTGGAGGGAGCCAAAGGTTCACCGCCATCGGCCTGGCACCTTCTCATGGGAATTGGGTTAACTTCACGTGAAAGAGTGTGTGTGTGTGTGTGTGTGTGTGTGTGAGTGAGCGAGAGAGAGAGAGAGAAAGTGTTCCACGAACTGGTGTCTGATCAATGCGCTCACGCTGCTCCATGCACGGACGCGTCTAAGCCCCCGGACGGAGAATCCAGGTCAGAGCCGCCCGCCGCTCTCTCGCGCTAATGGAAGTAAACAGATCTGCGGAGAGCATAGCTCAGAGGACAGAGGTTAAAAATAACGGTCAGGTGGCTGGGGCGAGGGGGACTTCCCCCGCCCCCGAGGCCGATAACAGCCCAGAGGAGGCCTGTTCGGGCTCTCCGAGCGTATGGTGCAACCAGGGAGCGGGTGTGTGCGTTTACTCCACGTAACTCCTCCCATTCCAGCTGTGCGTCACTCTCACTCACCGTAGCCTTACGCATTTCTAACGATCCACATTTATTTCATGGTGAGAAAGTTAGGAACACGCGTCCATTTTATGGAAGTAAACATTACGTGCCACCCCAAGACATTGTCCAAAATGTCTTGATGTGCTGAAGCATCCAGAGTGCAAAAGTTTACGTGGCCTACCGCTTCATGGTTGAGTTGATGCTGTCCCCCAGTTTCCTCCATCTTGTTATAATACCACTGAACGTGGAATATTATAAAATGGTTACGGAAAGCGGTTAAAAGGTCTCGCCAAGAAAAAAAAAAATACTACAATATGTTCCCGTGATTCATTTCGACCAAAGGGGTGCAGAGCAACAAAAACCGGATGCAAAGATTTGTGAAGAACTTGAAGCTGTGAACCATTATTTAGGAAATTTTGCAACACCCACCAGAAGGCCTCTTTTTACGTAACTTCTGGCAGCATTTCTGTGCGTCGAACAAATCCGGCTTTACAACAGCAGAAGTGTAATTCAAACAATTCTGACTCCCTATGCACTCTCACACACACACACACACACACACAAACACACACACACATCTGTCTGACCACAGTGCCGCCACCACGGACCACATGCGCCAACCTCTCGGTGTAAGGGCGGAGCCGTGGGAGGGAGGGGCTTCGGTCAGTAAGACCTCTTCTGGCTGGACCGTATGGAATCAGAACACTGCAAACACGCACAAAACCAAAATCCACAAATGTAGACTGCGGTGACGAACGTGGAGTCATGTGTTATGCGCACAAGAAATTAGGATGCACACACTAATATGATTCATTCATGAACAATCCACAATGGTACATCTTGAAAAGCATTGTGCGCTTTTAGAATTGAACACTTGTGACTGGTAGAGGGGCTGAAATTAATCTCACAATCGATGCATCGCAATGCAGACGTAGACGATCCGACATCGATGTGGTGCAGAACATAATCGATTACATCACAATGACTTTGCTTGGTGATTCTAGTTAAAAGTAGCGCCGATAGACAACAGAAATTAATTTTATACACAAAAATGGCACTTTGGTTAATGGCTACATAACACTAGATCTCTTTCATATTACCCCAAGCAAATAAACAGAAGTATAATTATTTAATAGGACAAGAGCATGTTTTAAAAGAACCGCTTTACCACTGACTAAAGTATAGAGCCAGAATAGTGCCATATATACTTGCATCTGTACCTTTCACTTTACAACCATAAAAAAAAAACACTTGCTCGCACTGAATGTAATTTGTATTTGCAAAATACTGAACAGAAATACATGTCAAGTGACCTGTATTTGCATGTTTTTCCACAAAGATCAAATGGTTTTCAGATGCAAAACAAATCTTGAAACTGCATTCAGGAATCCAAGTGCTCTTGCAAACAAAGACCTGCAAATTTGTGCATGTTTCCTTAACGCCAGTGTTCTGATTCCACAGCTTCGCTACGGCACATAAAAGGTTAAAAGTAACCAGCACCAACACAGTTTGTGCATGCACGGGCAGCGTGTGAGCGTCTGTATATTGGCAGTGTGTGTGTGTATGTCCTATTGATGTATGCATACAGCCGCCATGCTGCACTGGGCCCAGCAGGAGCCGTCTGTCACAACAGAGCCTCAGAGCGGAGCTTAGGGACATAGAGAGGAGATGACAAGTGGCATATAGAAACACTACAGCAGGCAGACAGACACAAGTGGCAAACAAGCAAACATGGTGGCCATGTGAAATGCACCCACTGTCTGCTGCTTTTTAAATATAAACCATGGCAGGGATGCAAACTTCAGTCAGTTGGCACTGGTGATAAGAGGCTAGCGTTGGGGGTTAGCGTCCCGCAGCGTTGGTGGTAGGCGGCTAACACCCGCAGCGTTGCCGGTAGGAGGCTAGCATCCCGCACCGTTGCATGTTGGAGGCTAGCGTCCCGCACCGTTGGTGGTAGGTGGCTAGCACCCGCAGCGTTGGTGGTAGGTGGCTAGCACCCGCAGCGTTGGTGGTAGGTGGCTAGCACCCGCAGCGTTGGTGGTAGGTGGCTAGCACCCGCAGCGTTGCCGGTAGGAGGCAAGCATCCTGCAGCGTTGCCCGTTGGAGGTTAGCGTACTGCAGTGTTGCCCGTTGGAGGTGGCTAGCACCTGTAGTGTTGCCGGCAGGAGGCTAGCATCCTGCAGTGTTGCCTGTAACATGCTAGCCTCTAGCATCCCGCAACGTTGCCCGTGACAGGCTAACCTCTAGCATCCCGCAGCGTTGCCCGTGACAGGCTAACCTCTAGCATCCCGCAGCGTTGCCCGTGACAGGCTAACCTCTAGCATCCCGCAGCGTTGCCCGTGACAGGCTAACCTCTAGCATCCCGCAGCGTTGCCCGTGACAGGCTAACCTCTAGCATCCCGCAGCGTTGCCCGTGACAGGCTAGCCTCTTGCACCCGCAGCGTTGCCCGTAACAGGCTAGCCTCTAGCACCCACAGCGTTGCCGGTAGGAGGCTAGCATCCCGCAGCGTTGCCCGTTGGAGGTTAGCATCCCGCAGCGTTGCCCGTTGGAGGTTAGCGTACTGCAGTGTTGGTGGTAGGTGGCTAACACCTGTAGTGTTGCCGGCAGGAGGCTAGCATCCCGCAGTGTTGCCCGTAACATGCTACCCTCTAGCATCCCGCAGCGTTACCCGTAACAGGCTAGCCTCTAGCATCCCGCAGCGTTGCCCGTAACAGGCTAGCCTCTAGCATCCCGCAGCATTGGCCGTAACAGGCTAGCCTCTAGCACCCGCAGCGGTGCCGGTAAAAGGCTAGCATCCCGCAGCATTGCCCGTAACAGGCTAGCCTCTAGCATCCCGCAGCGCTGCCCGTAACAGGCTAGCCTCTAGCATCCCGCAGCGTTGCCGGTAAAAGGCTAGCATCCTGCAGCATTGCCGGTAGGAGGCTAGCATCCTGCAGCATTGCCGGTAGGAGGCTAGCATCCTGCAGCATTGCCGGTAGGAGGCTAGCATCCTGCAGCATTGCCGGTAGGAGGCTAGCATCCTGCAGCATTGCCGGTAGGAGGCTAGCATCCTGCAGCATTGCCGGTAGGAGGCTAGCATCCTGCAGCGTTGTCGTAACAGGCTAGCCTCTAGCACCAACAGCGTTGCCGGTACGAGGTTAGCGTCCCGCAGCATTGGTGGTAAGAGGCTACTTAATTTCACTTAAACGCACACATCTATTAAATGTTCCAAATATCATTTATGTTTGTGTAAAAATAATCTAGTATGCTTTGTTTATTGCATCGTAATACTATGACAACGTGATTATTTTGCTGGCCTTTAAAAATCTCATGCCGGCCCATGCCTTTTATTCTCCAGCCCGTCTGAATTTGGTATTCATGGCGTTCCTCCGCCACACATCACGGGCGCAGTGGAGAGAGACGATTGGCGCATTTAGAGCGAGAGGGAGCGTGATTGGAAAAAAAAAAAAAAAAAAGAAGGAAAACGTATACAGTCGACACAGGGAAGCCGGCACTCATCTAGCTGGTGCATTTGAATATTGATTTTAATTATTGATGCTGCTCGTATTACTGCAGTACTGTCAGAAGAAAGCTTCTGTCAGAAGAAAAACCCCAACATGAGGCTGTTTTTAGAACCCCCGCCCCCCCCAACCCTGAAATAACACGACTTTCATTCAGCGCAGAACAATGACAGAAAAAAAAAAAAAAAAAAAAAAAACAGCGTAAGACGTTCCAGACACGGAATCGCTAAACGGCAGATTTAACTCCAGAGGCGTTCCAGAAAGAGGCTTACGTCAGCAGGCTCTAGAAGAAAACACCGGGCCGCCCGTCTCAATGAGCGGAATGAGAAAACAAGCAAAAACCCTCTCGCTGCAGTGTGAGAATGGGAACGTGTGCGCAACGGCGAAACGCCACCTGCACTTTGAGTCCCGATTGGTCGGCACAGCATGACCGATATTTTCATACTTTTTTTTTTTTTTTTTTTTAAATAAATGTTGCCAACAAGCACTTGTTAAAACAGTCATTGCCACCGTACCTATACAGCGTGATAAATAAACGTAGACCGTATGTAGCACATGTTCAGAAGATGGTTCATGTTTTTAGATAAAGTGAAGTGATTGTCACTTGTGATACACAGCAGCACACAGTGAAATTTGTCCTCTGTATTTAACCATCACCCTTGGTGAGCAGTGGGCAGCCATGACAGGCGCCCGGGGAGCAGTGTGTGGGGACGGTGCTTTGCTCAGTGGCACCTCAGTGGCACCATCGTTTTTTTTGCCAGAGACTCCTGGTGCCATTTTAACGCTTGGGCCGACTCTGCCACATCAGTCCGCCGGCCGCAGACATGTTGACCGGCGCCGAACGTACCCCCGGCGTGTCGATTATCGATCAGCTCACGTCCGACAAACGCAAGCGCCGGAAAAACGGAAAAGGCAGACAGGTTTAGCGGTAGGGGAGTTCAACGGAACATAAAAAGCAAGCGGTCTGGTAATCTGAAGGTTGCCGGTTCGAATCCAGATCCACCTGAGGTGCCACTCAGCCACTCCCCGGGCGCCTTTTTGTTGCGTCACTGTGTGCTGTGCTGCAGTGTTGCACAACCACTTCACTTTCACTTTTATTCATACAGAGACAACTTCTGGACCTATCGGTGATTCTCTTTTCATTATTATTAACTTTTACATGATTAATATGACATTTGGCGGCGTGAACATAACGCAGAGTCGAGATCTGACTGTTCCCAGAGGCGGTTAGTGGGCCACGGCGATCCTTTAAAGAGCTGTGACCTTGGCTGAGATTAACGCTGGAGCACCACCCCAGTCATAAAAGCACATTGACTGGGAAGCAACACACACACACACACACACACACACACAGTTTGTGGCCCTGCTTCCACGCACAGAGCAGGATGTGCACGTCACTGCGGCCTGTAATTAGCTGTAACGAAGGGAGCGTTAATCACAACTACAGAAGCACATCGCAGCATCGACGATAGATTTAAAAAATAAAATAAAACGTCACTTTGTGGTTCCTTATTTTTAAAAAAGGTGTGAGCGTGTTGGGATCAGGGAGCATGCGTTAGTAAGCGGCGTCTGCGGCGAGTCCGGTTCAGGTAAACGACCAGGCCGGGCGGCCCCACAACCTCGGCACGCGCCCAAACCGCCTCGCCGGGCTCAGGCGACTCGCCATTAAAGCCATCAATCACCGCCGACTGGGACACTGCAGCAAGGGCAGGGCCGAGAACCGCAAACAAAAGGCCCGGGAGCGCCGCCGACCGAGCACGGCACAAAGGCAACCCCCCCTGCCGGCCAGTACATCTCTGGCTAAGACGCCTAAATAAGAGTAGCGAGCATGGCCGTGGGTGACGGAACCAACAAGGTGTCCATACGGAGACGACGCCTGTAGGTGGCGCTGTAACTCGCCACTCCCCTTGGTTGGCATCCGGTTCTGCCCCGCGGTGAAGTGTTCACCGTAGAGAGGACTTCTTGTCGCTTCTGCAGCGCGAACGTGCACGCGTAGTCCGCCATTGTTGCGCGTAGGACGCGTTTGGGGTTACAGGTCCGGTTGGAAGTTGGGTGAACAGTAAAGTGGTTAACTTTTCCTTCCACACAGACATGCGGAAAAACAAAAATCCGCCCTGGAGCACTGGTGGCCTGGGGCAGTGGTGGCCTAGCGGTTAAGGAAGTGACCCTGAAGGTTGCCGGTTCGAATCCCGATCCGCCAAGGTGCCACTGAGCAAAAAGCACCGTCCCCACACATTGCTCCCCGGGCGCCTGTCATGGCCGCCCACTGCTCACTCAGGGTGATGGGTTAAATGCAGCGGACAAATTTCACTGTGTCACCGTGTGCTGTGCTGCCGTGTAGCTGTGTGTGCTGCGTATGACGTGACAATCATTTCACTTTAACTTTTTAGCACTTTGGAACCTGGGCTTTTGTGCACCGCGTGTACCCTCAATTTTCCACCGGGCCCTGGAAGTGTCAAAGCCCCCCCAGAGTCTCCACCAAAATCAGATGAGCGTAAAGAAGACGGGACCTGGAGCGGCGAGACCCTCCCACGGCCACCCGGCTTCAAACGGCCCTTTTAACCAGGTAATTGCAATCAACCTCGACGGGGACCTCCGCTTCCTGCGCCCCACACAATGACATCAGAGCGGAGGATTAGCCGCGGCACCGAGCCGCCTCGCACCCCCGCCGCTCGCCACGGACAATGCGCTCCAGACGGTGCCGACCTCTGAAATCCCCATCACGGATTACGGCGCCAAATACAGCGAGGGCGACGCCCACGGAACGAGACCAGCGGACTAACGAGTCGCCCGGGTTCCGGACCCCTCATTATCCCGTTAATGGACCCGCGCAGGAATTCCTTCGCGGGGCTTTAGCGTTCCCCGGTGAGATGAGACGGGGGAGGGAGGGTCCGGCTCTCTCTGTGCTTCGCCGCTTGACCCCCTCATTCAAGGCAATTGGTCACGGAGACACCCCCCTCCCCCAACACACCACAGGCCTCCAAACCCAAGCACACAGGTGAGGCGGGTCCCAAACCAACTAACAGGATCTTATCTGTTATACCACAGAGAACGTAGAGACAACGTAGAGAGAACGTTGAGAGAACTAACCACGGTAGAAGAGGAAACGTGGTTTCAAATGGCCGAAGGCGTGTTGGCGCAGGGTTTAGGAGGTCTTTTAATGGGGTATTCTCTTCTCTTCCCCCCCCCCGGATGCAGGAATTTCCAGGTGTCTTGGTGAATAACGTAACCGGTGGACGGTTCAAAACTTTGACCTTTTTTTTTTTTGCCAACGAGCTCCGACCCACATCTTAAATTATGAAAATACAAATTGGGGGGGGGGGGGGGGGGGGGGGGGGGATTATTTAATACCAACCAGATGGTGGAGCCTTCTTGTATTTTCCGACATTTGGTCACCGGCAGAATGTTTTATTAAAAGCCGCCAGCAACGATTTGGAAATGCCACAGACAGACGGGACCAGAGAGTCCACGTCCGCGGTCGAAAGTGGACGGATGATGCCACGCATGGGAAAGGACATTTATGATGCGTTCTAAATGTCGGCATTGTGAACATCAACAGTCTTTCAATTAAAATGCCGATAATCTGTCCGTGGTAGATGACTACAAATAAACATGATCATATATATATATATATATATGTATAAATAAAATAAATGATGTAGTCAGGGGTGCCTCCATCCAGTTGCATGATCCTCCAGAGCTCGGAAAGGATCTGCAGGTCTATCAGTCGCGCACGTGCAGAGAGAAACGTCCTGAGCACAAAAAGACTTGGGTTAATGTCACCGGCGTCACACTGACGGATCCTTGCGGCCGTCCAGCGTTTCCTCCTTCTGTTTTTTCTTTTTTTTTTTTTTTTAAATGTCACCAAAGTGCAAAACGTGTGCACGTGTGCACAGCGGCGTGTTGAGGACGCCTGGCCTGTGGGTTTAGTGGCGGCGTGGAGACGGACCCCAGGTGACATCTGACCCCGGACCCTCTGCAGGCCGTGGCTGTGCCGGGTGCCTCGGGTCGAGCTCCCCACTCACGATTGCCAGAGATAAATTAGATTAAAAGCCCCCCCCCCTCCCACCGGTGTGTTGTGAGTAAAGGTGGCGATTTTCAGTCAGCAGTGACAGTGACAGTCCCCCCCTGGTGCCACTCGGGGTTAAGTGTCCTGCTCGGGGACACGATGGTAGCAAGTCGGGCTCGAACCAGGGAAAACGGGAAAAAGCGTCGCTCACCTGCGGGTGTCGCCCCGAAGATCCGGACCACCGGCACCTTCTTGACGTCGCTCTGCCTGAACTCGGAGTAGCCGACGTCCAGGTCCCGGAGGGGGCTGGCCACGTAGTAGTCTGCGGCGACGATGCGCACCGCGAACATGACTGCGCGCGGCGAGGCGACGCGACGCGGCGCTTCACGCCCACGTGACCGGGGCCCTGGCCCCGCGGGTCTTCACCGACGGCGGGCCTGGCGGCCGGGAAACCGGACAATAGCGCGCGTCCGCCGGCCTGGCCCGGGCTTCCAGTTCCATAGCGGGAGGCGAACGCGCGTGTTTTTTTTTTCTTCCACGCTCGGGGATCCGCTTCCCGTGATCCAAAAACGGCACAAAAAAAAAAAAAAACCGAGAGAAAAAGAGAAGAAAATTCCACCGCGGAACGGGTCCCTCGGCGTGCCGCCTCCTGTAATACGATCACGGCGCTCCCCCGGCCGCCCTAATCAGCACCATTCCTCCCCGGGCCGGGCCGCCGGTCCCTCCCCTGCTCCCGCTGCAGCGCTCCCGACAACAGGGGGGTCGAGGGGTTCGTCGCCGAGTCCCACATTTCCCCGAAAGAAGCACCAGGCTGTCGCGCGTTCCCATTGGCCCGCCGAAAAGGAGACCGCGCTCCCGATTGGCCACGGCCCCTCGGCCCCGCCCCTCCGCCTGTCCGCGGCGTAACCGAGCGAAGGCGATTATTCGCGAGTGGCGTTCGCGTGTGAACGACTCGGAGTCCGCGGTCCGTTCGAAGTTAAACGTTTAAACGCAAAAAAACAACAACAAACGCAACAACAACAAACGTCCGTTCTGCTTTATTGTCTCGTGTTGTTTCTTTTTTATGTTTCTGTGGCGATTTCGGGGGGTCGCGGGCGCGCGCCTGTTGCCCGGACGAGGCGAACGTCGCCTCCCGCGACGGCGATTGGCTGGCGGTCCGCGGGAGTGACGTCGCCCGAGGCCAATCAGAAGCGAGGAGGCTTCTATTTACCTTCCCCTGCCACGCGTGATTGGACGACGCGCTTCCGGATAAGGAGACGGGGAAAAAACACGCCCTCGGCGGTATCAACGGGGCTCGTAACTGGCAGCTCTTTTGTTTAGCCGCGGACAGGAAATGGCCACGTTTTCCTCGGACATTTTTCTTGTGTTCGTTTCATTTCGGCGATCCGCCGCGTTGTCGTCAGATTTTTCATCTGTTTCTCGACGATTTAATGCACGCAGCACGTCAGTGTCCGCGTAAAGCCAGACAAAGACTGTCAATTGCGCCTGAGCGACGTCCTTCTTACCACGAGTGCGCTCCTTATTGTTGAAATCGCCGATTACATCGCATATATTCTGCTGCCAGTCTTTCATCACACCCCATATTGCACCTTTAGAGGTACAGCATCGCCGTTGCCATGTCAACCGTGTGAATCAAAGGAACCAGGAACCTGCCATTTAAAATGTCCCTTACCCATTTAAAAGACACAGGGTAATTTATTAATGCAATTTTTGACAACATAAAACCCCTATATAAAAACCTGCAGGGAAATGGAAACGACACTTTATAACACGGATGAGGGTGTAGGCTCTGCCTTTCCTGCTTTTCTGGGCTGCCGGGTGTGCAGATTGGAAACTCATTTATTCTACTGGCACAGGGTCTCTTTAACTGTGCAGCTCCACGGCTGCAGGGTGTGTTTTCCCTAAGCTCGCCCTTAAGAGGCACGCGTACCAGGCTGGACCTCCCATGTTCTGTGCCAAAGAAGACATCCACACCTCATCCGCACGAGAGGCGGACGATAGATGGCCACCAGAAAATCAGGGACGGCACGGCAGAGACAAGGCGGACGCAAGTCTCCCGAGCTGAGTTCGTACCACCAGCGATGTTACTGCGGCGTGGTGTCGTTTGGCTTTGCAGGGGCCCTCACAAACAACTATTCCAAAAAAAGGCCCAAAGGCTGGGCTTCTCGAGATGTAGGCACAGGCCAGCTGATAAGCAGACAGGTTCCTGTTGCTGGCATAACCCTACTACACCGCTGAAAGGGACCTGTACACATTAAAGCCGCCCTTTTGTTAAACTGACAAATGCCCCTAAATCATGTCGTTCACGTTTGTGCTTTGCAGAATTAGTCTTATGGGAAAGAAAGGCTCCAGTGATTGATGCCTGGTGTGAGGGGTGCGTCATAAATCGCGAAAAATTACACTTGAGGAGCCGCTGCTTCCTCCCCCCCCCTCAAGAACTGTAGAATGACAGAAGCAAACCCACACTTTCGGTCAATGTGCAATTGACCTTTATTAAAAAAAAAAAAAAGAATCTACAGAGTCAAACACAGACCACGGTTGTAATATTTCCATTAAAACTGCTCCTCTTGGTATACAGCGCTCCTGCTTGATTGCTGGAACAATAAGAAATGCAATTCTGCCCTCTTGTGTGCAGCCTGCGCTATTGCATAAGCTTTTTTTCCCCCATGATGCATTCATTTATATTTACATTTATGGTACTTATCAGACACCCTTATACAGAGAGACGTACAATCAGTAGTGACAGGGACAGTCCCCCTGGAGACACTCGGGGTTAAGGGTCTTGCTCAGGGACACAGTGGTTATAAGTGGGGTTTGAAACTGGGACTTTGTGCTCTTCTGGTTCATCGGCGAGTGTGTTACCAGTCGGCAACTACCAGCCCCATTCAGAAGTTATTGTATTTATACACAGGCAAACTGGCTCTGTGGAGGCCGATCTCAGGTCATACGCCGTATGATGAGGGTGAGCTCTTTCCCCAGTGGAGGGGGAATAAAGCGCTCCTCTCTGAGCAGACGTAGCAGCAGGTCCTTCATGTCCTGCGGCCAGCGGTAGATGCGGGTGTTCTGGAGCCACAAGGGAACGTGGTTCTGGAAAACAGAATCGTGACGTGGGCATTCCAGAGCTCTTGGGCATTCCGTTTTTATTAAAGAGTCGCTTTGGTACTTACCTTGGTTGCATTTCGGAATAGCACTGGCACAAGTCTGAAATTCAGGCTACCTTGTTGAATGTACTCATTCTGGATCTATCAAAGCGGGAAAAGTTTACATTTTTATTATTATATTCTTCCAAGAAAACTGTAGAGATGTAACTTTGTGTTTTTTTTTTTTAGAATATTTTATAGTCTGTAGTAACAAATTATTTTGCCACAAAGGCTCAAACTGTGTCAGGACGTTGGAGCACTGACTTTAACTTTGCATGCTTGAAAAGGTGCTGGAAATAATGTAGTGAATCTTTGCTGCACAGGCAACGCTGCTTTTGGTTGAATAGGGAGCACATTTGCATTCAATAAAGCATTGCTGCAATCGCGTTAATAATTCCTTATTAAGGGACGAGGAGGAGAGCGGCCTATAGAAGTTGAGCGGGTATTCGCGGAAATGACATCATCATCAACATCACATTTTTTACATTTACATTTTACATCATTTATCAGACACCACGAGCGATTTACATTAAGTAGTTACAGGGACAGTCCCCCTGGAGCATCTTAAGTGTTTTGCTCAGGGACATAATGGTCTTCTGGGTCATAGGCGAGTGTGTTACCCACACTAGGCTACTACCACCCACCCCATTCACCAACTACAATGTTCATGACCAAGACACTCTTTACACCACATTTATAGCCACTGCAGGACCATAGACAGGCTAGGGGATCTCGTATTTATGTTAAACAATAATTAAAGTGACATTTTCATAATAGGGGACGTTTAATATTAACCCAATTACAGATGCACTAAATGAAAATACCACATTGCTTCAGTTGAACCGGTTTAATGAAATACCACTGCAGATTAGATTAAGTTACAGCAATGCTAGCAACATCAGAAGGGCAGAAAAGGTAAATTAAATAAATAAATAACCTGTTGCCATAGTTTCCAGCCAAAGGTTGGACTCAAGGCCACTATGGGCGGTGGTTTTTATTGTTCACAAAAGTGCTTTTCAGTTTAATTTCCAATAATAAAAAAGGCAACACAGCTCTCTGTACACCTCAAACAAGCATGTAGCCTTTGGACCTGCATGCATTATCACATTACAGGTGATATGTGCATGTGCATAGAGGTGCATACAGGTGCAGATATGTGCATGCTTTAACACAACGGCGTGACCCACCTGAGAGTGAATGTACTTGGTATGCAGGCCGTGCTCATCTGACCCTTCTCCCTCTATGTCCATCTTGTACTTGGGGCTGATGGCCACGATGATCAACACTGACTTCTGCATCACAGAGTTACACTGAGCATTAGGGATTGTCGAAAGGAAGCACATAATCCATGCATTGGGACACAGGTGTGGTCGATTCTGATTTATATCTTGAAGACTGACATTCTTCCCATAAGATGTAGACTAGGCCTATACCATTTATTTCTATGCAATGGCCACAATTTCTGTGACATTTTGATGACATGAAAACCGTATATTGGCATTGTGATGCATCAAGATATAAACCGTCATGACAACCGTAATGGACTCACATCAACTTAATTCAACTTACATCTTTTAAAAAGCTGTCCATCCACTTGTTAATGTCCATTCTTCTTATGGGGTCATCAAATATATCAATCTGAACAAAAAAAAACCCAGGAATTTCTAAAGGATTTCAACAAAATTTGCAAACTGTATATTACACATTTCACTCACTTCTTAGTTATTAAATAAGATTAATCTTATTAATAAATTAATATTACATTACATTAACAGTATTTATCAGACGCCCTTATCCAGAGCGCCTTACAATCAGTAGTTACAGGTCTTGCTCAGGGACACGGTGGTAGTAAGTGGGGTTCGAACCTGGGTCTTCTGGTTCATCACCACCCAGTTGAGTTTGAGCAACACAACGAGCAACAACTACATAATTAGCCAGAAGCCATGCAATACATTTTGTGAATTTCCTCATGGGAACATAAGATAATGGTGACTGCAAATACTGCCACTGCAAAAGAAGGGCGGTGCATTCAGTTCCTTCGGTTGCACGAAAAGCCAATGGCTGATCCTAGAACAACCATTTATCTTGCCATGGTTATGGAAGCACTTCTTTTCTTGCTTTGTTTATTCTAATGTAATGTACGTGAGCAAGAACTTACTGCTGGACGAAACCCTTGTGCAGTCAAAAAATTGACAAATGGCCGCATGTCCTCGGCAGTGTCGACTGAATATGTAATAAAAAGATTTCCTGCAAAAAACGAAAAGAAAAACCAACTCAATTCGGCATTTCCAGAACACGTAACGCAAGGAATTTGAAACGAATTGTCTTTTTGAGCATGACTGACGACAGTCATCTGGGAGACTGATGGTCTTTATCATCTCCTGTGGTTGGTGACTCGGTCCAGGCAGCAGCAGCTCCGGACACATCTCTGTCATCACCTCCCTGGCGGCCAACTGGGGACCGTTGGTGTTGCCGGTGCATCTCCTGAAAAAAGTAAAGAAATCAGTCTGGAGATCAAAAAAGGACTAAAACGAGGGAAGGAGGGAAATTGTAGGCACAACATGAGCCGCATTGATCTAAGGTCAGGATAAAGGTACCAGGATTGCGGGTGGTGCTGAGAGCTCTTTCCCGGCGGTTTCCTCTGGAAACCGAGCTGGCCTACCAAATCCCCATGGTGGTGGGGACAGGGCCTGGGCCCGTGATCAAGGGGACCTATAAGCAGAGCCATACACAGAAACAAGGTACACATATACCCATCAATCAGCACGAATGCCTGTAGCAAATACGTAGTCGTGTTTTTACACTGTCTTGGTATAAATATAAAATATATAGTTTATATCCCACTATAAGTAGGGCGATTCTCTCATCCTAAATACATTAATTTCAATGTATTTAAAAAAAAACGGAAGACGTTGCAAACATCTGAATCACGGCTGGCTCTCTCTGAAATTCAAGCCAAATTATGATCAAAGATCAATGTATGCATGTTATAGTGAATTGTGCATCAGGCATAATTAAAATATTCATGCAATGCACCACATTGTAACTCTTAGTACTGAGTATCATATGTTAAATTAAATGTTTTTTTTTTTTTTTTTTTACATTATTTATCAGACTCCCTTACCCAGAGCGACTTACAATCAGTAGTTACAGGGACAGTCTCCCTGGAGCAACTTAGGGTTAAGTGTCTTGCTCAGGGACACAATGGTAGTACGTGGGATTCGAACCCGGGTCTTCTGGTTCATAGGCGAGTGTGTTACCCACTGGGCTACTAGCACCCTATTTAACGGCATTCGTGCCGTTTTGGTCATTTTGGTTGCATATATTTTTATTGCATAAACATTATTTTATTGAAGTGTTGCACAGTTTTGACACCTGTTATCCATTGAAATCATTTTATTGTGGAAGTTTTCTGCATCACTGCATCGTTGCCATAATGGTAAGAGATGGGAGAGAAGATCGGGTGCTGTACATGAGCTGGTGAAGTGTGGGCAAGGTTTTGACACAGACATCCGAGAACCACGTCTATCCTCAATTTGAGGGTTCCAAAATCACGTGCATCATATTTCATAATCACGAACACATGCATTGTGAATTGCAATAGTGCCACGTGACGTGCATGTTGCAAATGCCATTTGATCGATAATAAAAACTGACGGCGTGACTTTGCAATGCAGATTAGATGTTGGCATGAATGAAATTCCTGTTCACGATGAGAATGACTGAAAAGACACATTTGATGTTTTATGGGGGCTTACGCTGAGGTGGGGGGAAGTTGCAGCCGCACCCGGCGTGACAGGACGGCTTGTTCCCGTCAGACACCAGCGGGAGAGGAGGCTCCAGGCTCGTCAGGCTCCACGTCCGTCTCCAGAACAGGTCGGGGACGCCGTCCCCCGCTGGCCCGCGGTGAGGCCCGGGGGCGGGGCCCTCTGGGTAGTGAGCGTCGCACACGTCGTTGACGGTCACCGCCGGCGCCCGCCACTCGTCCTGGACGGCCTCTCTCGCCTGGCCAGCTTCCCAGGACCAGCTCATGGACTCGTCCGTCTCCACTGGGACGCTGGCGTGCTGCTGGGAACCTTGACGGCGGAAGAGGAAGCGGCGGAATGCCATTAGAGGTCGGGAAGAAACGCACCTTTCGGGTCGAGGAGAAACTCGAGCTCACCAGGGAAGCGTCGGGGCCCGGCGTCCATGGTTGACGTCTGTCCCCTGTAACTACTGTACCAGTAACTACTCTGGATGAGGGCGTCTGATAAATGCCGTAATGTAAATGTAGCAAAAGCGAAAGTGCAGAAGGCGTGTAAAATTTAACCTGAACAAACAGTACGTTCACGGACACTTACCCAGAATCAGGTGACAACGGGTGACAGCAGGAGACCCCGAGGTCCTGAGCTCGGCCGAAGGAAGCCAGTTCAATTTGTGTTTTTTTCGTTGTGTGGTAAAGTTCACCCTGTTAACACTCCCTTTATGCAAATACTGCGGGACGAGCCGGCCAGGTCCACCAATCGGGCTCCTCCCTGCGGAGCTCTGGAATGCCGTCAGCCGAGGTGCACGGAGTCGCCCTGGGACATTTTCATTAAAAGACGGTTTTGTCTGCATCGTCGGTCCCCTTTTTCGACTTTGACCGATTTTCACAATAATAACTCCACATTTCTACAAGTCGTAACGTAAATCTAGTCTCTCTATGTGGGATCTTCTTTACATTTACAGCATTTATCAGACGCCCTCATCCAGAGCGACTTACAATCAGTATTTACAGGGACAGTCCCCCCCCTGGAGACACTCAGGTTTAAGTGTCTTGCTCAGGGACACAATGGTAGTAAGTGGGATTTGAACCCGGGTCTTCTGGCTCATAGGCGAGTGTGTTACCCGCTAGGCTACCAGCACCTACCATCTTCTTGAAGGTGATGAATGGTTATACGGGTGACCAAGCTCTACCGTCTGGTGACGTGGGCCAGTGAGAAGACCCTTGTGGCGCCCCGGCTGAGGGCGCGGGCCATCTCCCGCCGGAAGCGGCGGCTCACCACGCAGTACAGCAGGAAGTTGGAGGCGGAGCTGAGGTTCTGCAGCATGACGGCCACGTCGCCGAGCACGTTGATGGGGAGGCCGTAGTCGTCCCGGTCGAAGTCCGGCCGGTTGTGCCGGGTGCGCAGGATGCAGTAGGTGACGAAGCGGGGCAGGCTGAGGAGCGCGAAGGCCGCCGACACGGCGCACAGCAGCAGCACGGTCCTCCGCGCCCTGCCCCGCCCCCTGGCGCCTCGGATGGCCCGCCGCTCTTCCTGGGTGAAGAGCCGGCTGGACCTTCTGAGGTGCAACGCGACGAGAGTGTTGAAGAGGACGATGAGGACGATGGGGACGCCGCTGGACAGGACGCTCGCCACGCACACCAGCGCGGCCACGTACGCCGCGTCGTGATAGGTGCAGAGCGGCAGGCTGGCGTTCCCGCCGCCCAGGGTGGCGTTGACCGCCTTCACCTCGTTGATCCAGTTCATCGGCACCGAGACGAGGTGCGAGCTGAGGACGATGGCGGCGCAGGAGAGCCGGGCGGCGTGCGGCCGGGCCGCGGTGACGCTCAGCGCCAGGTAGCGCTCGATGGTGAAGACCACCACGATCCAGGCGGAGCTGTAGATGGCGCCGTACTGCAGGAAGTCGATGACGCCGCACCAGGGGTAGGAGTGCCAGAAGGGCCGGACCTGCAGGAAGGTGAGGCACAGGTCCAGCAGGATGACCCACACCAGGTAAAACGCGTCCACCACGGCCAGGCAGCTCAGGTAGACGCCGGCGGTCTTGGACATCCCGCATTTGTGGAAACGAATCAGGTAGAACGTGAAGAGGTTGGCTGGGAAAAGAGAAAAGGAGTCAAGCGTCCAGTCAACTGATATACAGGGTGGGCCATTTATATGGACACACCTTAATAAAATGGGAATGGTTGGTGATATTAACGTCCTGTTTGTGGGACATTAGTATATGCGAGGGGGCAAACTTTTCAAGATGGGTGGTGACCATAGTGGCCATTTTGAAGTCGGCCTTTGGATTCAACTTTTGTTTTTTCAATAGGAAGAGGGTCATGTGACACATCAAATGTATTGGTAATTTCACAAGAAAAACAATGGTAACTTCATTCTTTCATGAGTTATTTACAAGTTTCTGACCACTTATAAAATGTGTTCAATGTCACCAACCATTCCCATTTTATTAAGGTGTATCCATATAAATGGCCCACCCTGTATTCACGGGGTCCCATGCTCGACATTTAGACAGTCACCTGGAATTCCCATGATGCAAAGCAGCGGGTAGTAGACCTTTTGCACGGCGACAAACGCCGCGGCTCCGTCCATCTTGTGCAGGTCGGGCCCCTCGCGGACGAAGGACACGATAATGCCTGCAATAAAGCCATTAGGAAGCCATAAAGGAGGGCGACCCGAGAGCTCAGGTGTGCAGATGTGGCCACGTGACGTCACGGCTGACAGCTCGGCCGGAGCCTGTTGCTCCACGCGGTGTGAGAAGCGACATATGGTGCCCGGAAACGATGCGTATTAATGACAAAAACATGGACAGTACGCCCCGTTACGCAACAAACATTTCAGATTGTGCACGATGCCCTGGGAGGAGCAGATCAGGGATGATGGGGTATGATGCATTTAATATGCAGCGAAATTAAAAACACCACAAGCACTCGGCGTCTTTTGGAAATTATGCAGATGCTGTAATTAATAAACTACTATCAAGAAACAAAAATGCAGAAAATGCACTCGTGATTGGAATGAATTTACAGTGAACACACTCAGGCAAAAAAATGCATGCGACTTTTTAAAAAATATAACATCTAATCGCCCCATTATTATGCATATGTCATAATAAAATCAACGTGTGTAATAAATGTTATAATTAAAGTTTTTTTTGCCACATTTTGAATTACATAGTACCTGTTTGCATCTAAAACACCTTAACATTACAATTTCAACAACGGTAGAAATCACACAGACTCAACACACATTAAAATTATCCCTCAATTAAAACAAAATACATTTTGCTGTCATTTGTACTTACTGGCACAACGTGCGTCTCCACGTCCAGCGCGTCCTCCGCCGTGTGGGCGGGGCCCTCGGTCACGCACGTCACGCTAACGTCGACGTATCGATTCGCCCCTATCACTGATCAAAACCAAAACCACGCCCTCTTCTGGTCAAGGGCGGTAATGTTTCACTGGCGATTTACATCTTGGTTTCAATAAATCATTATTATTCCAATAATAATAATATCACCCCTACTCGCGCCCGCAGTAATGATGGGAATGGTTTGGAAAGAGTGTAAAATGTTTATTTTTATTGTCCAATGGCAAATCAACAGTTAACAAAACAGTAAATGTTAAAAAATCGGGGAAAAAACGTGAAACTAGGAAATAATACTGACACTTATTTTTATCAACCATTATGTCAACCTGAAAAACAGATTTATTAAAAAAAAAAAAAAGCCACACTGACGACCCCTGACCTTTTTACAGCTTTAACATCTATAATACAAATTCAAACATTAGGCCTGCAATCACACACAAATATCCCCAAATTATTAGACATTCCTTTAGGTTAAATAAAAAATAATATATTCGGACAAAGAAGGTTTAAGTCTAACATCCTGGTCAGTAAAATAGGAATAATAACGGTAATAATAATGAAAGGAAGTTGTTCAGACATGATTGGCAGAATGCTCCGGAAGTGCTGTGCAAACCGACCCAGGGACGCATGATTACTGAGTTGCGTCCTCAAACCCCGCCCACTCCGAGGGGGAGACGGCCCACCATGACTTCTCTTCACATTTTCTTTACACAGGGGCAACAAGGATCATGCAGTGCGTCGGAATGCCTGTTACATGCCTCTTTACGTACAAGGCCAAAAACATGTCCCCCGCCCCGCCCCCCAGCTCTTCTCGGGTGTGCATGTGTGGGTCTATTTATTACTTTACGTATTATTCATTTAATTCTGCCTAACCTTGTACAGTATGCGAGAAGAGATATGTTCAAAAGTAGCATTCTTGCATGTAATTTTGCCTGTAATTACAAAATGCAACGTAAAAATTATGTTACAGCGTTAGCCTATCATCTAGCACTTCGAGGACACTGATATTTTTACATGGTGAAGACAGAGTGATTTTTTAAAAAGAAGTTAGGCCAACAAAATTGAGATTTTTGTAAAGAGGCAGTGCAAAACAATCAGCAGAGGAGTTCTTTTTTTGTCATGCTTTCTCGAAGCTTGTGGTGAGATGACGTCTGGGGATGAAGAAAGTACACAGAAGCGATAGGCTGAAGAGAAAATGTGCATTTTTTTCAGTTTACATATTACATATGTCCTAATATTACATATGTCTCAAAACTATACGACTGTCCATCCAAAATTAAAATAAAATTTTAAAAAAGCAAACATGTTGGACTGTAAAATAAGAGCTTTCATACATTTTCTGCGTCGGCACAACCCAGGGAACCCATGACGATGTCTCCAGCGCTTGTTTTATCATGCTTATTATTATCAACATGACAATAATTTTGAATGTGCTGAAGAGAGTGAGAACAAAAAAAAAAAAAAAAGCAAAGCGAATGGAAGTTAAGCAAAAAACCAGCAGTATTTACACTGAATACACTGTATCACAAACCCCACCCCCTCCTCCACCATCGTCCCATCCACCTGCCTCCGCCCTCAGGTGCAGTCTGTGCATCAGGTCCTGCTCGCCCTGCGAATCAGTGTGTGTGTGTGTGTGTGTGTGTGTTTGAATGTTCGTTTGTGGGGAAGTTGGTTGTTTTTTTTGGAGAGTCTGTACACGCGGCTCTAAAGGCATGGCGGGTGGGTTGGTGGGTTGTCCCCTGTTCGGGTCAGTCAGGTCTGGCCCCTGCCAGTTTAAAGGTTGTCCCCCGGCTGGTACTGTGGCTCGGTGGCTGTGAAATAGTCCTCCAGGAAGGCCTGCAGGTACTCGAAGGTGGGTCTCTCTTCAGGGTCCTTCTTCCAGCACTGCAGCATGAGCTCATGCAGGGAACTGGGACAGTCCTGGGGACAGGGCATCCGGTACCCACGCTCAACCTGTTCCAGCACCTCCCGGTTATTCATGCCTAAACACACACACACTATCGTAAATATACATACATACACGCATCTTCTCCTTAATCACACGCCAACAGAAGGTAGTTAGTTCTCCAAAATACAGATAATACTGACTATTCTGAATATAGTCATGAAATCTTTACACCTCTCATCAGACAAGACTTCAACAATATAAAAAAATGTAAATGTAAAAAAATTGGGTAAAAACTGGTGACCCCTCCCCGGCCCGTCTCTCACCATCCAGCCCAAAGCATGTCTCATCGGTGGAGGTGGATGACAGTCAATAATAAATAATAAAAATAGCTTAAAAAAAAATGTGTTTTTAATACTAGCCGTGATGGTCGTTCATCCATTTTTTGTAAACAAAAAAAGTACCTGCTTCACTATAGGATACTGCTAAAAAATGCACCCACCTGGGTAGGGCACCCGTCCCTTGGTCACCAGCTCCGTGAGAAGGATGCCGAATGACCACACGTCCGACTTGATGGTGAACTTCCCGTAAAGCGCCGCCTCCGGGGCAGTCCACTTGATGGGGAACTTTGCGCCTGACGAGCAGGGAGCAGAAAACGTTGCATTCATGCTGAAGGAAAATTGCACTAATGCACACATCACTTGCACTGCTTTAGCCGTTTACCTCCTTACATTTATTGCAATTTATTTTTTGCATTTATTGCTTTATTTTTTTTCTGAAATGTACCTTTGTCTAATACTGTATATCTATATTGTAAATAAAATGTATTTAATGTCTATCGCTTGAATGTCTATACCGTTTGGTATCCAATTTCATCCTTCCATTACTGTACGAAGGAATGCAATCACACACATTTAAGAAATGACCTTTAATTATGTAAACTATAAATCACCAATAAAGCATTCAGAAGTACAAACATACTTATGTCAATTAGATGTACAGGTGCTTGACCATCCCCTGGTGGCAGGGAGGAAAATGATCTGTTTTAAATAATCATGGCCAATATATTGGTGCATCCCAAACATCCATCCATCCATCCATATATCTGTCTGTCTATCTAATTAGAAAATTCTAATTGAATTTGTAATTGAGCCGAGCTGAGCTGAGTACTGTAAAACTGTTTAAAGCAGTCTTGTGCTTAACGGTGGAAAATGTAAGATCAGTAACACATTTCCATTATGGACTTGTAAATATCTAAGCCTCTTTAGGCAGCAGAGATGCTCCTGGACTTTATTTTGCATGCTGCTTGTGTAAAATATGTGTAAGAAATGCATAGCGAACATGGCCGGCGTCGCTCCATGGGGTTTGGAAGGGCGTTGTCACACATCCGCAGTCTGGCACGCCGACTGCCTGTGGCCGAGCAGGGATGCAGGGTCCGGCCCAAAAACTGACCCAACTCCCTGGCCTACTGCCTCCAGTGACCTCAGCCTACTGGCTGCGAGTGTCTGGGAGGGGTGCAGGGTGAAAAATACTTCCAAGCCCCGGAGAGATGCCAGAGAGAGCCAAGCGTGGTCAGATCATGACTGGCAGCAGTCCTGCTTGCGCAAAACGATCCGCGGGGAAGATCAAGAGCGCGTCAGTGTGGAAGACTGTGTGTTATTCTCTTAACCCTTTAAACCCTATAACAGGACTTATTTTGTTGTTTAAGCTGTAAAAGTGTCATAAAACCTGCTGGGAGTATGTCCCTTGTCCCTTTTTTCTACTCTCTTCTTTCAACATGTGGAAGGTGTTTTGCTTTACTGTACTGTACTACCGTAAAGACACTAATATCACTGGAAAAGCGCAGCTTTCAGTAACCATTGGAATTTCTCAGATTGCGCAGACGGTTCAAGAGTTGCGGTAATTTACATAAAAATCCTGGCAGCAGTGACAGCAGCAGTTTGAAAGGGTTAATTAAAGCAATGACATAATCTGCATTGACATTAACCTGCGGGCAAGAACCTCGGTGCTCACCTTGCCGCGCCGTGTATTCATTGTCCTCGATGAGTCGGGCCAAGCCGAAGTCGGCAATCTTGCACACCAGGTTGTCGCCGACCAGGATATTGGCGGAGCGAAGGTCTCGGTGGATGTAGTTCATCCTCTCAATGTAGGCCATGCCCGCTGCCACCTGCCAACGGCCCAAACACTCACTTAGAACCCGAGAGGAACCTCAGAAGAACTGCAACTACAACAGAGTACTTTATGTATCCGGACGAGCATTTACTGAACAAACAACAACAACAACATTTATTTCGTATATAGCCCAAAATCACATACAGTACGTCTCAATGGGCTGTGACAGGCCCTACAGTTGACACCCCCACACTTGACCCTTCTGCACACAAGGAAAAACTCCATAGAAAAAAGAAAGGAAGAAACGTTGGGAAGGAGTGATACAGAGAGGGACGCCCATCCTGGGTAGAGTGAACCTGCAAATGGTGTCAGTGCAGGGTTGGTGATGATTTAAAAGTGAAGTGATTGTCACTTGTGATACACAGCAGCACAGCACACGGTGCACACAGTGAAATCTGTCCTCTGCATTTAACCCATCACCCTGAGTGAGCAGTGAGCAGCCATGACAGGCGCCAGGGGAGCAGTGTGTGGGGACGGTGCTTTGCTCAGTGGCACCTCAGTGGCACCTTGGTAGATCGGGATTCGAACCGGCAACCTTCTGACTACGGGGCCGCTTCATTAACCGCTAGGCCACCACTGTCCCAAACATTTGTTCAATAAGAAAAAAAAAAAGTCCTACAGTTGTAGGGTTGGAGAAGTCCAGAGTTTAGTCCAGTTTCAAGTGTAGTCCAGTGTAGAACCAGCGTTTTTTGGATGCTTTCCATTTTTCTTCAGTTGACGCAAGCTGGCTACATCCTCGCTCTTGCTTCCAAGATCAGAATATATTAGACTTCAGTGTTATGATGTATTTTTAAAATAGATCCATTGTAAAAAAAATAAAAAATCCCTCTAATTTGCTGTGTTCCTGCCTAATGGCCCCCACTTTAAAATCCACAGTTTAGGACACTGGTTCTGAAAGTGGGGTGTGTGTGTGGGACGTTCAGATAGGATGAAGAAAACAAAAAATCATGTTACCTGAGCAGCCATGTCAACCAAGTTTGGCAGCTTCAGCCCTCGACCTTCTCCATCCTTCAAGAAGTCCAGCAGGCTTCCTGAGGAGATGGAGGACATTCTCAGAAAGGGCTGTACTTTGAAAGGCTCCCAGAAGGGCCGCATGTGATTTGCATCACAAGTTCCAGAGTCTTAAACCGCCTCGACAGTGAATATTTATCCAGCACCAAAGCGCTTTGTTGTGGTTTTTCTTAAATCGAGCACGATCCTGACATGAAAAGAGCTTTTAAAGTTAAATATAGCATCATTGTGCTATTATTCCACTGAAAAACCTGACCTGAAAGTAGTTGTGGAAGTTTAGTGGAAAGTTCTCTGCATTTCAACAAGCCAGAACAAGGCACAGTAACGGTCCTTCAAATTCTGTTCCATTAAGGACGTGACCCCTGACCTTTGCCCATGTACTCCGTGACGATGTAGATGGGCTCCTCCGACACCACGGCGTACAGCTGCACCAGCTTGTCGTGCCTCAGCTTCTTCATGATCTGCGCCTCCTCCAGGAAGGACTCGGGCGACATGGTGCCGGGCTTCAGGGTCTTCACCGCCACCTTAGTGGTGCCGTTCCACGTGCCTGCCGGCCGCCGTGGCGAGAAGAAAGGGGGTGAGCCTCGGGTCCACCCAGCCCCACCCAACAGTCACAGCCAATTACGTAACGAGGCTGAACGCTGCTTGCCTTTAGTACAAGTGCTGAATGTCATTCCGAAAAACTACCACACGTGCCTCATGCAAATGTGAGCTATTCTGCCGTTTACGACTGCTTCATGTGATCTTTTAAAATACTGTTACTGCAGGGGCTCTTGTGGAGAAGAAAAAGGAGACGGTACTAGAGAGGAAACACTAAGATAACCGGAGAGGGGGACAATGTCACTTGTGACCTAAAGGCAAGCCGCGGCGGCCCTGACATTTACACATGGCGGGTGCGTCTGCTGCAGCGACTCCCCGGGTTTTTTCGTTTAGGAGCTTTATTACCAGCACACACCCAACACGTGGAGCTGAGCGTACGTGTTGATGTCAGATTTAACGTGTTCATAAAGCTGCTGCATAAATATCCGACACACTCTTCTCACACACGTGCAGTAAAAATAATGTCATTATTTTTCTGTATTTTATTGGTTCTTTTGAGTCTTCCAATGTAATTGTTTTTTACATTGTAAAAAATGCGAAGTGCTTGTCATTGTGTAACACTGCAGCACAGCACACGCACGGTGATTAAATTTGTCCTCTGCATTTTAACCATCACCCTGAGTGAGCAGTGGGCACCATGACAAGCGCCCTGGGAGCAGTGTGCAGGGACGGTGCTTTGCTCAGTGGCACCTCAGTGGCAACTTTCCGATGACGGGGCCGCTTCATTACTCGCTGGGATCGTTGTTCTAGGTCTCTTTTTTATTGTATTACTGCAGCCTGCATTGGGACTTGAATTATCCTTTCAAGAATAACATGTCTTGGAATGAGGATAAAATATTAATTCATGTTTTAGCCCGGAAATAATACTACATGACATTCCCTCACATAAACCAGAAAGTCAGAAAGGCAGCAGACACACCCATGATGCCACATCACATGACACAACGTGCTACAGAGTATGGGTGTGTATGGGTCTCAGTTAGGGGGACTTATCTAGTCAGAAAGTTCAGTATCATTTGGGGTATTCTGGAAGGGAAAAAATCGAATCGCACTAACATTTCCACACCTGAGAATTTGTTCTGAATGACACGTCTTTATTATAGTATTATGGTACTGGAGGGACTTTTCTTATGTGTGTGCTTCTACAGAGGTTGTGACTGTTGGACTTTCAGTTTATTTAGACGCCAATATTAACACCTATAGATGTTAAGATTTTTTGTCTTTTTCTCTTTTAAATGCTCATTTGTTTATTCTTTTATTTATGTATCTTTTTTCATTTTTTGAGTTGTTTTTGTATTTTGAAGTGAAATTTATGTGATTGTATTTCTGGAAAGCACATTGTACAATTATCCTGTTAATATTGAATAAATCAAATTCAGATTTTATTTGTCACGTACACAGTCTTACACGGTGTGATATGCAGTGAAACGCTTTTGCGACAGCTGTAGACTCCAATATTGCAAATATTGCAAGTATTCAAGTGGAACCAATATGCAAATATTGCAAAATGTTTTTAAACATAAAATATGTGGTCGGGTGAAGGTTTGCAAACAGGTAAAGTAAAGTGAAAAATTTGTGCAAAATTCTGGGGGGATTGAGTCCAGAAGGGATTGAAAGTGCATGTCATCTATGCCACATGTACATATTAATAATATTTTATTAACAATAAAAACTGTTGGAACCGTTTTCCCTTCCAAGATACCCTTTGTTTCAGTGGAAAATAAAGAAACAGATGGAGCTTTGTTGCCTTACCACACCACACATCAGCAAAACATCCCGCCCCAAGCTTTACTTCCAGCTTAAGGGAACTTCTCACGATTTCCCAGGCATCGTGGGTCAGGCCCACGGTATCAGGGATGTAGCTGACACACACTCCCGTTAAGTTAAAGCACAAACCATCCGAACTCTCTACAGGGGAGGGAAGGAGGCAAGGCACACAAGGGTTAACTATCAGGGAGACGGACATGCAAAGGTGGGCGGAGGAGGAGGCTGAGTGCAGCTGAAGGAGTCGTCTGACCTGACGTGCTTTCAAACTGGAGGTCCCGGTGAATTATTCCTCCAAATCGCAACCGTATTATTATAATTTACTAATTATCAACTTCCGTCCGGACGAGCTTTTAGATTTAAAATACAGGTGGAACTGAATCATTGGGTGTATTGGGGTAGTCCAGCGCCCCCCTCCCCACTGTTATGTGCGTCTGACTAATCGGTTGCCATGGCGACGGTTACAGAGGACCACAGCTGCGTTTTCCAAGAGTCTTTCTTCACTTGCTGTACGTTTGTCCTGGTTTATTTCATTTTATTACCTTTTCAAAAAAACCTGACCAGTTTCATGTTTAATTTAAGTCCACCTAACTTTTTAATTTTTAAATTTTATTCTGACTGTGTTAAATCATCTCGCTGAAATGCCACATTTACATTTACATTTACAGTATTTACCAGACGCCCTTATCCAGAGTGATTTACAATCAGTACTTACAGGGACAGTCCCCCCTGGAGACACTCAGGGTTAAGTGTCTTGCTCAGGGACACGATGGTAGTAAGTGGGATTTGGTTCATAGGCTAGTGGTTCATTTCTGGTTCATAGGCGAGTGTGTTACCCACTAGGTTACTACCACCACCATTAAGGATGTTTTTTAATTGTTAAGTTTTTAAATGTTAAAATTGGACCTCCAAAAGAAGAACGAAAGGGTGGAACAGTGGAAACTCCTTCAGTGTGGCCTCATCCTCTGCCCTTCGTGGGGGGCGGTTTGGTTGTACGTTACGATGGCGAGTCGGCCCGTACCCATCCAGACCTCCCCAAACTGCCCATTCCCCAGGCGCTTGATGAGCTGCAGCGACTCCCGGGGGATTTCCCACACGTCTTTGGTTTTGACGGACAGGTCGGTGAGGCGCGGCATTCCTTTGTGGCAGGGCACCACCAAGCGACAGCACAGCCCCGCAGCCCGCTCTGTGCGCGTGGGGACGCGGTGAGCATAAAGCGCGGGCGCACACACACACACAGACACAGACACACACACACACACACACACACACAGACAAAAGCATAGTGTGAGAGAGAGTTGAGTTATGGCAGAGCAGAGCAGCACGGTACAGAGCCGTCGCTCCATCTTCTCTCGTCCCCACCGGCAACCGGGACGAGTGACACACCTGACAGCCAATCGATCTGCAGCCCTGCCAGGCGCCAGCGGCCTTTTCATCACGACTAATCTAATGCAGTCGCGCCGTCCATCAGATCGATGATCAGAACGTGGCTTCATACTCCATACAGGGCTGAGCCCCGCCCCGACGGCCGCTCTAGGTGTCGTGGCTCTGTGTTCTTCGATGGCCTCGGCGCTGCAGTGTTTACTGATCCCATGAACTCCCACGGCTGAATTTTACGACCTGCCCTTTTCCGAGCGAGGCCCATGAGACCATCGATTTTTATCAATTTATTACTAATAACACCGCTGACGTCTGTCGGGGCAAAAATGAAATATATATATAAAGGTGGAGACGCGCGTGTGCGTCCCATCGATCAGCTGCAGATTCCGCTCTTCAGGCCAATGCCGTCCCGCCGGTGCATTAAGAGCGTCTAAAAGCGCTCTGGCCTGGAGTTTCCCCCCACCTGTCAATACTGCACTCTGCCCGCTGGCCACCGTCGTAAAAAACACACATATAACGGCTCGATAGCGCGAACGGAGCAGCGAGGACAGCATGCGGCAAGCAGCCATGGCAGAGTGATACGCCCTGGAAAGAAAGAGCGTGTCAGCCGTGGTTCGCGCTCCTTTTTTTTTTTTTTCTCGGTCTTCTTGGCCTGTGAACGGTGGGGCAGAGAGTCATATGATGCATTATTTACATTTGCATTTACAGCATTTATCAGACGCCCTTACCCAGAGCGACTTAGTAGTTACAGGGACAGTCCCCCCCTGGAGACACTCAGGGTTAAGTGTCTTGCTCAGGGACACGATGGTAGTAAGTGGGGTTTGAACCTGGGTCTTCTGGTTCATAGGCGAGTGTGTTACCCACTAGGCTACTACCATTACCATTATTATGGCAACACAACAACACATCACTGAAAAAAACATCCGCTGCGTTCATGTTCAACCAATTCACCCAATCAATATGTCCGAGTCTTTTCACCGGAGCATCTGAGAGATGGAAAATGTTGATCGGCCTAAAGCGCGTGATTGGTACAGCGTTACGTAAGCGGCTTCTGATTGGTTCTCCCCCCTGCAGGTGCAAAAGGGAAATTCAATAATCCCACAATCCTCCAGGAAAGTCCAATGCTGGTATCATTACTGATACCAGATTATGTAAAAATAAAGACGGGGATGTAAAAATTATGGATTTTTGGTGTTTGGAGGAAACAAAATAATTGACGTTAATGCAAAATAATGTTACAAAAGCCTCATGGGCACAAAACTGCAAGTACAACTATTTTCTCTTTCCAGTTTTCTTTTTGTTGATATGTGCAAGTAATTTTTAAAAATTTTGACTGCTGAATGAAAAATCTGGGTTTGTGGGTGTGACCTCTTGCCGGCTTCTGATACATCCCCCTCCAGCCTTGGTGACAGGAAGCATTGGTTTTCTGCTCCCATCATGCCAGAAATGAACTATCCCGTCCGAACGGCACTGCGCCGTGTATCCCGGTACGCCTTCCGGACCCATTTAAAGAAACATTAACTGGAGGGATGCAGAATGCTCGGTAAATAGCAGACGGGCGGGGTCTTCAGACACCCAGCAGGCGGAGATTTTGACCCTCTCACCTGAGTAGTGCTGCACCAGCTGCTGCAGCGTCTCGAACTGAGCCCTGGTGGTGATGTAATAGCCCCCGCTGTCCAGCTTCCGGATCTTGTAATGCTTCACGTGGTCTCCTTTAATGTCATCCCAGTCTCGTATCGACAGAGAGAAGGCACCTGGGAAGAGGAACAGGGAATATCGGGCGTTACATCATCTGTCAAACCTAATATTCTAGTATTGTCATAATGTAGATATAAATAAACGTGCTGTCAGGTGCATTAAATTAAAGTAAAAAAAATATATATATAATTTTACCCAACAGCAAACTAATACTTTTTAACTATTGGAATGAGAAAAGACACATACAAAAATCGACAGCTATGAAGAAAAATACATAAGTGATTAGATAGCAATTACATTACAAAATTGTGATACCTTTTTTTTTGGCAATTTAATGAAGTTTAAGTGCAGTGATTGTCATTGTGATGCACTGCAGCACAGCACTCTGCTTTTAATCCATCACCCTTAGTGAGCAGTGTGCAGCCATGACAGGTGACCGGGGGAGTAGTGTGTGGGGACTGTACCTTCATCAAAGGGACCTCAGTGGCACCTTGGCAGTTCAAGATTAAATACCCGCTAGGCCACCACACCACTATATATATATATATGTATGTATGTATGTATGTATGTATATGTATGTGTGTGTGTGTGTGTGTGTGTGTGTGTGTGCGCGCACCCGAGGGCACAGGCATCTCTCTCTCTCTCTCTCTCTCTCTCTCTATATATATATATATATATATATATATGTATAAGCCTACAATACGATGATCACACAAATATATATAAAAGATGAATATATATATTGAATAATGAATAATATATAGATTCAATGTTGCAAATAGATGGACAAAATTCCAAAGGCAATGTTAAGTGTGAAGGGCTGTGAAAGGCTGAGCCTAAAACTGTGCTACAGCTATAGTTAGTGACACGTGTGCTACATGTAACAGGCTGGACGTGAGCAGCTGTGGTCTGAGCACCTTTTGTGGTTTCACTCTCCCGGATGAGATAGGTGCCACGGGGGTTTCCAGTAGACAGGAGCTGCCTCTCCGCATCCTTTCGTCCCAGTTTGCCGAAGTACCAGCTGTGGGGAGAGGCACGTGGGACCACGAGAACAGTTAATGGAGTTCTAAAGCCTAGAGACACTTAAAAAAAATGTCAGCAGATATGACGGTGCACGGCTATTAAACAGAGACGCTCTAAGAAGATCCTCTCAAAGTCTGCAGCTCGTCTGGCTGTAATTCTATCATAACTCAATATCGATTATGTGCTCTTGGAAAAGAACAAGACTGAACAGCAGTAAACCGCCACCTTGCTTTTGCATTTCATATTATTTCTGTGCCAATTGTTCATGCTTCAAAAAA